>NC_143575.1:198291134-198593426 GCF_048544385.1 Mastigoproctus giganteus
AGCTGATACTGCAAATGAAAATGAAGAATCCTCGAAACCCAGTAGTAAACGAAAAGCGAAGAAGCCAAAACCGACTGTCAGAAGTACTCCATCAAATCGTTCAACACGTAATACAGTCAGCGTAGCAACAGGATTTTAAGAAACACCGAAGCATCCACTTACAGTTTAAATGTACATTCCTAGATAATGATTGTGATTGGTTTTGGATCAAGAACGATGTGAAGATTGTAACAGCTCGAGATCACGCTCTTCTTCAAACAGCATTTCCAAATGAAGATGCAAGTGAAATGGCGGCCTGTAACAGCTGCCGTGACTCTCAAGAACAAAGTGAGTCCGTCTCTATCGATGGTTTCAAATACCATCCGATGCCACAGCACTTGCCAAAACTAGCTTTGGTTATGGAACGTCTCATATTTCCAAGGCTCCCATTCATGCAGATTCGTCGCCTGCGGCATTCATACAGTCAATATGGGATCCTCGGTCAAGAGATAAATGTTTGCCTAATGAAGTTTCACTTAAATTCCGCTATGCGTGCTCGTAACACACAATTTTTTTAATATGAGCTTAATGCTGGCCACCTTCCAGTTCGTTGGGAAGCAGCCAGAGCAGAGGCAGTGGTTATATAGATTCAGAAGCAGGTTTGGGGTGTACTCTGCCACCTTCTTGACAATTTCCGGCTCTATCATGTCTATCCCTGGTGACATTCAGGATAAGTGTAAAACTGTTTAAGGTCTAACGGCACCAGAAGCCCCCCCTCCCATCTCCGCGTAGTATACATTGTCGTGTGTTACAATACGCTGTTGACAATACGGTGGACCCCTATTGGGGCTCACTGTTGCCCACACTTAGCCCCGTGGAGGCAGACTAGGTACACCAGTATTTTAAATAAGTACTCTGGCAGGTCCTGCCACCTAATTTTCTGAGCTTTCAGTGGCTAGAACCTATGTAAAAAAATTATGCAGTTTTCTGGGGTAAGACGTTAATGAGGTTAGAAGTCCGAAAGAGTGATGCACGTCTAAGAATTTAAATTTCCGCGTTCCTGTAGCCAGGTGGGCAGGAGCAGCAGTGCGTAGCACACGCTTCTTGATTAGACCGGGGTTTGAGCCGGTGACCACCAAATATGGAGGATGCGGAAAGTTCAGGGAATGACCGCCGCATATCCCCGGAGCAATATGGCCTTAGTTGCTAATGCTCCTAAAAACCAAATAATAATAATAACAACAACAACATTTAAAGTTCAAATTTAAATATTGATTGTTTCGGGTGTACGCTGTGGTATTTAGAAAGAGTTGGGGGGGGGGAAGACTGAAGGCTGGGAAGAAAATACAGAAATATGGGGTCAATAGAAAAGACGAACCCAGGTATGTCAGTGGGCATGCCCATGCCCCACCAGAAGGGAAATAGGGGGCAGCAGGGAGGGGAAGAGACGGGGAGGCTGTGCCCTTCCCCCCGCCAGGATAGGGGAAGAAAGTGGGCCAGGAAAGATGCCCAGTCTAGATCGCCAGCCGGCTTTTCGGCAACAGAGCTGCAGTCATGATCGAAGAAGTGTCCAATCCACGTAGGTCACACGAAGAAATGTCCAATCCACATGGCTTGTGGTTTTCTCTCAGCGGCGTAGGTCCCGTCCGGTATTGTCTAATGTGGTGGTTTTCCCTCCTAACGTGATTACAGTCATTTTATGTATGTTCTGTCATTTGTATCTGTCGCTCTTGGGATCAGGTTCCGTCCGTTGATTTGTTTCAGTTGAACAGTGTCAGGTAGTTGTCGGCGCATGGCGTTATGGTCACAGTTCGAGAGGCGCTTCCGTAGCCAGGTGGGCAGGAGCAGCAGTGCGTAGCACACGCTTCTTGATTAGACTGGGGTTCGAGCCCGTGACCACCAAATACGGAGAATGCGGAAAGGTCAGGGAATGACCACCGCATATCCCCGGAGCAATATGGCCTTAGTTGCTAATGCTCCTAAAAACCAAATAACAAACTAACAAATAACATCATAGTTCGAGCGACCCGTTCCTGTAGATTGTCAGCTTGTACTGGTGTCTCTATCCGATGAAGGTAACTCTTGAGTACAAGACCCGTCCAGAGTGCAAGGTTGATTCTGTCATTTAGTCCGCGTCTCGTTAGGGTTTTAGTCAAGCATGGGTCGCCGACCCGTCCAGGTTTGTTCCTCTAGGTACATGTAGGTGGAATGTGCTCGGTGTGACTTTGTCGTTTAGTTTTCTCATTGTCAAAAGCCTAGATGTTGGCTCAGAAGGTTCTGGTTAGTGTTTTCACTATGAATTGCGTTTAGGGTTCTGCGTCTGGTGAACAGTTCTTGCGCATATTTTGTTAGGGCCTTATATTCCTTCAGTGAGTCCAGTCGATGCATTGCTTGGTCCTTCAGGAAGTAAATGATTTCCGTTATTAGCCTGCAACGGAGGTCTTCGTAGTGTGTACAGTCATGCATTATGTGAGTCCACGTTTCAGCCTCGATGCAAACTCAGCGTGGGTCGTCCAGGATTCTAAAGGAGTTCGGTTTCGCATTGAATGTTCCTTAATCCGTTAGTAGGTAGGTCATGTAGAGGCCGCGTTTGAACCAGGTTGGGGGACCCAGGGTACCCTGTCAGTGTTGGATAGAAACCTTTTTGTGATTTCTCCCTTGTTTGTTGTGGACCAACGGTCTTGCCATGCCTGCTGCAGATGTCTTTGGAATCTGGTATTTTTCTCTTTGGGGTTAGCTGTTAAGTCCACTATCTGTAAAGTTCTTGAAGTTGCAGGGTAGTCCTTTGGCAATGTGGTAGGAAATGCCACAGCGGGTGATTTTCAGATCCAAGGGAAGGGCCCAAGCTAGGACATGGAGAGCGTTGTGCACTGGTGGTACCGCAGGCACGGGTGTTGGTGAGTAGTATTGTCCTTTGTGTGGCTTCCAAGATTCGCTGGTTGACGACCATTGTAGTTTTACGAAACCAAATCGGAGAGGCATAGGCTATTGCTGGTAGGAATGTCGTTTTGTAGTATAGAGACAGGGTGCGCTTGCTAAGTCCCCAATCCCATCTCTTTATTCTAGACACCAGTGCTGAGTACTTCCTAATTTTGGCTCTAATATAGTTCAAATGGTGTTTGAAAGAAAGGTTTGAATCCAGAATAACTCCCAGGTATTTCAGTTGGTACCTCAACCTGACAGTTGTGTTTTCTATTTTTATTTGTGGGGGCCGCCTGAGGGCCAGGGATCCCCTAAACAGTATTGAGGATGTTTTGTCCGATGATATTTTCAGATGAGAGGTTTGGGTCCAAGCTTTTAGCATTAGCATTAGCAAAGGCAAATGATGCAAGAAAGCAAGCTTATGCAGCATCAGCCAAAAAAAAAAAAAAAAAAAAAACCCTTATTTTACCCATCCACTCCCTCCAAATGTTTGTCAGGTTCTGCCTTGAATCTATTTAAGCTATCAACTTCTACGACAGATGGAAATTTGTTCCAGCAATATACCACCCGCTGGCTAAAGGCAAACTTCCCACATCTATCCTAAAACCATCTTTCCTTAATTTGAATTTATGCCCTCTCGGGCGATTATTCTGAGCAAGAGGAAGAATCCCATCAGCATTGAGCATGCTCAAACCATTCAAGGCTTTATACACCTCAATCAGATCACCTCGCAGGTGCCTAGTCTCTAGACACTGTAATTTGCAAAATTTAAGCCTTTGTTCCATTCACTAATCTTGTTGCTCTTCTCTGTACTCATTCCAACAGCTCTACATCCTTTTTAAAATGAGGCCTCCAGACCTGTATACAGTATTCAAGGTGTGGTCTGTCCATTGCCTTATACAAGGGAATAATCACCTCCTTATCCCTTCTAGAAAACTTCCTATATATCATTGACAAGACACCATGAACTACTCTTGCAGATCGTCTGCACTGCTCAGAAAACTTCATATCTGCCTGCACAATTACCCCCAGGTCCTTTTCATTCTCTACCACTGTCAGTGTGGTACCACAGAGTTGATACGTTACTCTGGGATTACTGTTTCCCATATGTAGTACTTTACATTTGTCAGTGTGAAACTTCATTTGCCATCTCTCAGCTCATCTGCTCAACTTTTTTAGATCCTGTTGCAGCAGTGTACTGTCATTAGTGTCGTTAACAACCCTGCCAACCTTCGTATCGTCTACAAACTTGGACATTAAGCCTGATATACCATCATCACTATCATTTATAAATACAGAAAACAATGGACCCAGCACTGAACCCTGAGGGACTCCACTAATAACATTAGTCCACGAAGAGCAGTGTCCATTGATTACCACTCTCTGTCTTCTCCCGCTCAACGATCCCTTTATCCATAGCAACAATTTGCCCCCAATGCCACACTGCTCCAACTTGTGCAGCAGTCTTCTATGTGCAACAGTATCAAAGGCTTTTCTAAGATCCAAATATATGATATCAAAGTTATTCTTTGCATCCAGTTCCTTTGTGACTACATCATAGTATCCAATCAAATTAATCAGACAAGACTTCCCCTTAACAAACCCATGCTGTGTCCGAGCTATAACTGAAGTCTTGTCTAGATAATCCTGCAATGCTTCTTTAAACAGTGCCTCCATTAATTTTCCTGGAATAGAAGTTAAACTAACAAGTCTGTAATTACCTGTGTCTCCCTTTGATCCTCCTTTGTGGATTGAGGTCACATTTGCACATCTCCAGTCCATGGGTACCTTCCCTGAGTCCAGGGAAGCTCTTATAATTATGGCTAAAGGTTTGCTTACTTCCTTTGCCGCCTCCTTTAATATAACTGGATAGATTCCATCCACGCCAGGTGCCTTTCTTGTGTTTACCTTCAACAATTTCTCCTCCACTTTACTCTCAGTTATTACAAGATTATCTAGCTTACTGTCAGAGTTTAACTCACATCTGGCATTCCCTTCCCTGAATAACTCCTCATGTGTGAATGTCGATGCAAAATATTCATTTAGTTTGTTAGCTACCCGATCAGGATCATCAACAGTTGAACCATGCGGGGTGGGATCTGCGTGAGGTGTTTAAAGCCTTGAATGGATTGAGGAAGCTGAATGTTAATGGCATTCTTCCACTTGCTGAGACTGCACACATGAGGAGGTATAAATTCAAGTTGAGGGAAGATGGTTGCAGAATAGATGTGCGGAAGTTTGCTTCAGCCAGTGATTGGTTGATTGTTGTAAGAGGCTTCCATCTGTTGTTGTGGAAGTGGATGAGTTGAATAAATTCAAGAGACAACTAGACAAATTCTACGGATCGGTGAACTGTGTAAGTTTTTTTTTTTTTTTTTTTTCGCTGAGGCTATATAAGCTTGCTTTCTTGCATCATGTGCTATTACTACTATTACTACCTAGGTTCTTCGATGGCCGGTATTTAGTTAGGTCGCGCTTCGATACGCATATTTGTTGTTTCTGGATTCGATTACCGTACGATATACCATACAGTATCAGTGAGTAAGTTAGATTTTTAGATTTTAAGCAGTTTAGATTGTGTTAATTTTACTGCAGATTTGTACTGCGTTCATCAGATTGAAATGCAGTACCATCAATTAAGTTAAATATGATCCCTTGTTACATTTATGTTAAGAAAAGTAAAATAAATGTGTATATTGTTTTTTTTTTTTGTTTTTTTTTTTTATGAAAATCCCAAACACGAGAGTTATTGGAAACTATATAGTACTTAGTACCGTGCTTGGGTTGGAGGTTTGGGAAGACGAAAGAAGATATTTGCGGACATTAGACTTCTGTAGACTGTAATTTTCAGGAAATACGTACGAACGAAGGTTGTTTCCAGAAAACGGCAGTTGAATGAATAAACGAAGGAGATGAAAAGTTGGTTCTGTGAGTTTGAAGTTGGACAGTAAATGGATGTTGGCTTGTGGCGGCACGTGTTCGGACTGTTTTGAAAGAGAGAACGGGAATTATAGAAGCCAATTCAGAAGAACAGTGCCCAGGGAAGTATTTGCAGAAAAGGCATGCAGCAGAAACAGTACGTCTATGAGACAGCGAGTGGAGAGACTCTGTTAGAGATTAGTCATTAATTAACCTAACTGCCCTCTTCTGAATGGAATCAAGAAGCCTGAGAGAGGTTTTGGGAGCACCGCCCCAGATGTGGGAACAATATTCCATGGCAGGGCGGATTTGCGATTTATACAGAGTGAGCAGCTGTTTGGAAGAAAAGTAACGCCGAGAGCGAAAGAGAAAACCAACTTTTTTAGAAGCAGAGGAGGCAATATTTGTAATGTACTTGTGCCAAAGAGATAAGTCAGGGTAATCCCCAAAAGAGATATATCATATTGCCCAGAAATCGGAGTGTCACCAAAGATAAGCATAGGAGCACAAGAATCCTTTTTGCGAGATATAAGACAAGACTGAGTTTCAGAAGGATTGAAATCAACTAAGTTGTCTTTTCCCCACTAGAGAATTACCTGGAGATCGGCATTAAAGGAATTGGTAGCTGATATCCGAGACGTTGAAGCTGATTGAGCAGGGCAAGGTTTCTCATAATAGAAAGTGGAATGCAATGTGCTATCATCGGCGAAACTATGGATAGGATTTCCAGTCAATGGAAGAAAGTCATTAATATTAATATTCAATAGGAAAAAAGTGGGGGAAAGAACTGAACCTTGGGGGACACCAGCATTAGTGGAGAAGTTAGAAGACAGAGAGCCATCTACCATCACCCTCAGTGAACGATCAGAGAGAAAACTGGATAACTAATTGCAAAAAACAGTTGGCAAACCATAAGATGGAAGCTTGTTTAGAAGACCTTTATGCCAAACACGATCGAAAGCTTTTGAGATGTCAAGAGCAACTGCTTGTGTTTCACCAAACTTTAATCATAAATGAGTAACATAAGCCAGAATATCATCAGTGGATCGATACTGACGGAATCCATACTGGCGATCTTTGATCAGACGGAAGGTTTCTAGGTAGTTTAAGAATTGGCGGTTAATTGATTTCTTCGAGTTACTTTAGAAAGAGTAGAAGTAATTGCAATGGGACGATAATTGGATGGGAGGGATTTGTTACCCTTTTTAAGAACTGGCTGGATATGAGAAAATTTTCCAAGCAGAAGAAAAACACCTTTGGAATAAGAAAGTGAAAAAAGGCGGCAAAGAACAGGAGTAAGTTCAGGAGCACAGGTTTTGAGAACTAGTGGAGAAATACCATCAGGACCTGGAGCTTTCTTAGCATCAAGATTCGTCAAAATCCTTCTGACATCCTTTTGACGGAAGTCCACAGGAGGCATTGAATGGAGCGTGCTAGGAATGGCGGAAGGTGTTTTACCAAGATCATTAATACTTGAGTTAGAAGGAAAATGGGATGCTAGCGGGTCAGCTTTATCCTTGGCCGAAGAGACAACAGAACCATCTGGTTTTGACAGAGAGGTGGGAGTAGAGATGGGCAAAAGTTGAGGCCAATAGCTTTGCATGAGACCAGAATGATCGGCTACCATTAGGGCAAGAAGCACGTTTTCTACTCTTAGCCTGTTCAAAATATAGTTTGGACTGATTACAATTGTTGCGAGCTTTGGTGTAGGCAGAAAATGAAATTGAAGTATTGAAAACAAGCCAGTTACGATGTGCAACGTTCTCTTGAACAGCCTTTGCACATTTACTGGAAAACCAAGGTTTAGATAAAGGACGAGATATTAAAGTGGGGTATGGAATAAAGGATTCCATTCCTACAAGAATAATTTCACTGACACGATCTGAGCAAACGTTGACATCAGAAGTTTTGAAACAGTAATCCGACCAAGGAAAAGAAGAAAAGAAATCTCGCAGGTCATCCCATTTTGCATTCTTGTAATGCCAAACAATACGAGGTTGGGAATACCCATGTTGGGAGAAGAGACAATCACCAAGTTGTGATCTAAGGTGACTAGATACTCAGTGACTAGAGTCACTGCGACCGTGTACTTAGAATGGTTGTTTGTGAGAAAAAGATCAAGCGTGTTGGCTGTGTGGTGAGGGTCGTCCGGTATTCTTGTAGGTAAATGAACAATCTGTGCGAGGTCATTAGTAATTTCAAAAGCCTCTGCATCTCGACCAGCTGGAGTTGTGAACATTAAAATCACCAAGGAAAATTACCTCACTGTTAGGATAGTTGGACTGGAGAAATTCAAGTTGCAAAGAGAGGAATTCAAAGATCTTCAAGTGGTTAGTGGAGTTGGGAGAACGGTAGAGACAACAGATAAATTTGACACAATGAGATAGAGAGATTTTTAAGCCAGAGTAGATCGAAAAGAGGAGATCCCAAATTACCAAGTCTCTGACGGTGAATATTGGAACGGACATATGCACAAGTACCACCTTTGAGGCGAAAGGAATCATACAGCGAATATTTTGGCAACTGAGATGTGCAGTGGTTGAATCAACCGATAACTGAGATTCTGTCAGAAGAAGTACATGGGGTTTGGCAGACTGCAAGTGGAAATGAACGTCGTTGTGATTAGAATTAAGACCACGTATATTTGTGAAATGAAGTAGGAAGTGAATTGTCACCAAGGAAAAATAAATCCAATCAACATAGTAGAATCAGGAAAGGATAATATTAAAATGATTAAAAGGCTCTTTCTTTGGTTGTATTGCCTACATCCCCTCCCCTTTCCCTTTCTGACTAAGCATACGCAGGAATCACTAGTCTTCAGAACGGTTCTCCTCATTCTGCTGTGTGCCGAGCGTGCTAATTATCTTTGTCAACCTTAATTCTTCTAAATACCATTTAGCCTTGAATAAAGGAACGGAATACTAGGAAACACAAGTGGGATAAACATAATATTAGGAAATAAAAAAGATCAACAATGTGTACCTATGATGAATCACATACTTTGAAGGTTTGAGCTGTGAGCACTGAAGTCTGTATTCAAAGTTTTGAATTTCGTTTTATTATTTTATTTTTCTATCTGTCCTACTGGCAGCTTAATTATAGCTGATAGGAGAGGCACGTGTTTTTCTCCTCGGGCCGTAGCCTGGCACATCAAGTGGTTGCCTGTATTCCTTCGAAAGAGGGAACACACATGATGGTTCTAGGATATCGATTCCAGAAACAGACTCAATCAATTATTTAATATTTAATGCAGTTCGCCGACACCAAAGTTCCTTTACGCGTAATAAGATTTGTCTTCCAGACTGCATCTTCTTGAAGGGTTTATTAAACTGTGACTTTTTCTCCACCCCTCTTCTTTTTTCTTTACTTTCAGCCGACCGGAGATTTTATTAGCAGTCAGCTGGTGATTCTTTCTCCCCGATCGTCGTCAGCTTTGTGTCGACGAGCGCCGCCGCTGCATACCTGAGTGCCCCTTCGGTTGTCGTTTTGACGTCACACTCTTTCCACCTTCTACGCGTGCGCTAAAATCCCGTTCTTATCCATTGAAAGCGCCATTTTCGTTGTTTTGGCGTGCAGAGGGTGATGGCAGCGTGTACGAGAGAAAGTGCTTTTAAGTGCGGAGTCGACGTTTGCCAGTGTTGCACTCGTGGGGCGGCCGGTGGTCACTTTGGATTCTTGTTGTAGGTGTTTGTGCTGCGCGTGACAGAAATGGGAGACCAGAATATCGTAGAGGACTGGTTGAAATCGCTACACCTAGGACAGTACTCGGAGAGCTTCCTGGACAACGGCTACGATGACCTGGAGATCTGCAAACAGATCGGTGAACCTGACTTGGACGCTATCGGCGTGACCGACGCCACACATCGTCAGCAGATTTTGCAGGCCGTCAGAATCCTCTTGGAGCAGGGGGGTACGGCCGTCTATTTTACCCTGGACGATGCTATTCGACTTTGTTGTCAGGAAAACACCGACAGCACCACTACTACTACGACGGTTTCGCTGACGGGCACATTCGTCTCGGTGCCGACGACGCCTGCCGAACGTAAGACGATGGGCAAAGACAGGGACGGTGCGTACGGTAGTTACGGGTACGGTAGCGATGTGTCAGAGTCTCCCGGGCTGACGGGTAGGAAATATGTGGACGAATATGAAGAGGGGAAAGCCCAGCTCGTCAAGTTTCCCAAAATTCAACTGAAGATGATGGTCAGAGATAAACTGGTGAGGGACAACATCAGGCTTAGCGCTCAGCCATATAGCAACTCTGTAAGTAGTGTATACTTTATATTCCCCTTTGATCCTGCTTTGTAAGTTCTTGACCTCATTGTGGAATTTCATAAATTTTGTTAGACCATCATAACGTAAAATTCTGTGCAATTTTCAAGGAATGCAGTCGCTTTAATGAACAGTACTGTGTCACGAATTCGTGAAAGAATTTGATTAATACAAATACAGTGGAACCCCTAGAGTCAGGATAAAAATTTCACCAAACACCCTGTACAGCTTTGGATTCAGTTTCTTATTTTTGTTTTCTAACTAAAAACATTTAGTCAAAGAAAGCGGCTATGTCAATTAATACTTCTGTAATTTGAATTGTTGATTATTGTCACAGCTTTGTCCCATGTCAGCGGCAAGTATACAAGGTATATTTAACGAACGTGTGTTAATTTAGAACGATAAACTCAATTTACAAATTAAATATATTTATTTTAAAAATGAAATCACATATTTACTTTGAAAATTATTGTGCTGGTTGTAAGTTAAATATGAACGAATTATCGGAGAAAGCTGTCTTTTTATGTATTTCCAGTGAAGTATGTGGAGTTGTATATCTGTCAGAGATTCGTTGGTATTTTATAACACACATACGCATTAAACCTTGTTTCGAAATCTGGTCGTATGCTTACCGTTCGTTCGATGTTGCCCTATAAGCGTGTTGGTCGGTTTTAGTTCTTGTATAGCATAGTAAATGTGACATTTACATAGCTGAAGTATAGTTTTTTTTTTTTATCAATATTACCTTGATTTAATAGTTATTTCATTTTATAAACCGGGACATCAATGCGGTCAAAGAGTTTACAACGCCGGGATGCCAAATATGACGCTTCATAGTGTGTAATGATACAATTTAAGTAGTGTAGAGCTCTTAGGTCCGGCTCTAATGATTTTAACATTGTTATATTCATTAGAGACCCCGTCATTACGCAAAGGACCTAGTAATACCGTGTATAATTGTATTACCATTGTAAATAACGTGACACGACAGGTGAGAACAGTTAGTTTCTATATTAATTTGCGTTCTAAATCATTACTACATACTGTTTTCAGTATATGTTATTTTCATTTTATCTTTACGAATTTTAAACCTTGCTATATTTAATTCCAATATTTGATCCGAAATTTTTGTTTCGCAGTATACTTTAAATAAAATGGGAAGAGAGAAATTAAATTTTCTGAAATTTACCCGGATTCAGCCGGTTTGGGCAATTTAAGTGTAAGAAGGTGTGTGTGTGTGGGGGGGAGGCAATAATAACATAAATGTGCATTAGAAAGAAACGTCCAGATTTTGCGTTGTCTACATGTGTTGGATATTTTTTTTTTTTTTTTTTTTTTGGTAGTTGTTGGCACATCGGCTTCTGCGGCCATAATGCATCTCTCAAGGTTTTTGCAGTACTTTGATCCAAGCTCGAGGCGGGATTCGAACCCGCGACCTTTGCGTTGCCAGGCAGGCACTTTACCCACCTAGCTAGCCCGGTCGGCATGTGTTGGATAAGCTCTCCTACTTCTAAATTATTGTCGAATTTTTTTGAATCGGTTATAGATAGTGGGAATTGTTATCCAAATATAAGATGAAAAATTCCATACAAATTTGGCTTTATTATCGTATTTACAGACACCTATGAATTATCGGGTATTTCACTAGAGGATGCAGGTAAGGGCATTTTTTCCTTGGTGGAATTGCTTTAGATATTATACATTTTCAAATGTTATAAAAAAAATAATTTATTTTATTCACAAAGAATGATTCCGAGACTAATATTCCATTTCGAAAGGATAGTAATGAATACATCACTACAGTGTTAACCTTTCGAAAGTTTCAGAATTGGACATTTTAATAAAACGATATGCATTTGATGGCTGAGCTTTAATTGTGAGAGTTCGCTACTTACTAGAACACCTTTTTTTTTTTTTTTTGTCTCTGTTGGCAGGAGTGTTAATATTGAGACCCTTTTCTTGTAATGCTAGTTAAAGTTAATTAACTCATTAAAAAACAAACACATTTCATTATACAAGTAAGCTAAAATATAACTCATAATAAACATTAAACTTTTATTAATTGTTTTCAGGAGAATGAATGTAATAGAGCATCTTTGTACGAAATGGATCCAGGGATGGATTCTGTCTTTATTTGAAAGAGAAGAACAAGGAAGATTGGTTTTAGAGGAGAGGGGTTGTAGCACATGAAAATTGCACGTTTATATATATTGCAGAAGTATAACATGCAAGACATATTATTGAAATAATTTGGGGGGGGGGGTGCATCCTTTATCTCTCCACTGGATTACCCTTGAATGGGCCCCCATATTTCTCTTAAGCTCCACAAGTTCTAAACCTAGCCTTTGCCTATCATCTTTTCTTCGTCCTCTATGGGTTTCCTTTCTAGTTGGTGGGTTCTGTGATGCTGGTCTGAGACCTTTCTTGAGATTCGCTAGTCAGCTGAAAAATGCGACTCTTAAAAGCATTTAATAATGGTTAGCTTTACCTTGACACATTCTGTTTTTCTGGGATACATAGTGTTATTGTTATGCGATTCCTGTGGTTTCCCACAAATCCGCGTTAAATACTCTGTGATGCTGCAAAACATTTCAAAGCCAGTCGATGTGGGTTGTGTGAGTAGTGTGTTGTGTGACTGGCCTCTTCGTTACTGAGAGGCTTGATCACCAGGAAGGAGCCTCCCAGCATCCGTCCACTGGCACGAGGAGCACTTGGTTTCACAAAATCGCTTGATTGTTGATTCATTATAGCATCTGATTCGTTATCTACTTTTTAATATCAACTTTTGAGTGTTTGAAACGGTTACAGATGCATGAGTTCCTACACTCTATTCCGTTTCTCTAGGTTTGGAAAGCATGCCGATTTCTTCCACTACATCATCATATGTTACCACATCGAAGCTCTAGATGACGCTGTGACTCAAATTTACTCCCAAATGACACAAATTTGAAAAGTCATGTTAATACGTATATAACAGCATTCACTACCACGATAAAATTCTCCTGCAGAATTCTTTCCCCCCCCCCGCTATTGGAGATTTTTAGGAGAGAGAGAGAGAGAGAGAGAGTGTGAGTGAGTGAGTGAGTGTATGCGCGCGCGCGTAATGGCTTCTCCGCAGAGGTCCTACGTTTTTAAGTTTATTTTCATAGTTGCACTTTTAAAATAAAAGTTAGCTGCATTTAAAATAGAAACTTGGAACGTTAAAATAGAAATGAAAAACAACATTGTTCTCACTCACTATATATGCTTGGTTTCACGCTCTTATGTATGCTTGATTTTCTGTGTTGGATCGGACATGTACAATTTTCCCGAAATAATGCTTATATGCACACCTTACACCTATGCATCGTGTAGTATAAAACAACGCTGTGTATCTATGTACATATGAAAACATTTTAATATGGAAGCCTCTATAACAACATTTTCCACTATAATTGTAGCGAGTATGTCCTGAATATTCTTCACAGCAGTTTGGATTTCATTCACTGGTAAATTCGTTGACTCTCCAATGAAGAAATTTGAAGGACATTTGGACTCCATGTTTTCAATTTGTTTCACAGTTTGGTTTTTGTTCTAAACTCTGGAACTTCACGGGTACGTTTATTTAATTGCTCTGATTCGTAAAGGATCCTCATCGCCATCAAAAATAAAAAAAAATAGGAATTTAAGATCTGGTGAAGAAAGCTGGTAGGACTATTTTTAAACGGACTAATCAGTGTATTTGTTCGATATTAACTGATCACTGAAGCGCTCATGAAGGTAAGCCCCCTCCGCCGCCAGGCGCTTCCGTAGCCAGGTAGGAAGGAGCAGCAGTGCATAGCACACGCTTCTTGATTAGACCGGAGTTCGAGCCCGTCACCACCAAATACGGAGAATGCGGAAAGGTCAGGGAATGACCACCGCATATCCCGGAGCAATATGGCTTTAGTTGCTAATGCTCCTAAAAACCAAATAACAACAACAACAACCCTCCCCCCTTGCAGAATTCATAATCTATGCTGCCATGTTTCATTTTGATGAAAAAATATTCTTTCCAAATTGATCTATGAAGAATAGGAGTGAAGTACAGTAGGTACGAGTCACTTGTCACTTTAGCATCAAAAATTGTTCAGTTAATTGCACTTTCGCAAAGTACATCATGCTCTACATCTTTCAGGATACAGAGATGATTTTTCGATTTCGCTGCACGTCCATTCGCATATCTTCTTTATTAACATAACTACGAAAGTGGAAATATGCCTCGTACATGAACTTAATTTGATTATTGGCCAAAGGAGCTCTATTCAAAAAAGGGTGAAACTGATTGCAGAATCATAAATTGTGTGTATCACTTGAATTTTGTATGAATACAGTTGCACAACTTTGATGCTAATTTTAAACAGAGTGATTGGGAAAAAGCATGTTTAAGATTTCTTTGGAGTAATTGTTTTCTATACTCATGGAATGTTTTATTTTATTTATCACATTTTAACTGCTATAGGCTCCATAACATGGACTTCTTTCTGCCAGTCATTCCTCAGTCCATCCTAATGTTTCACATCAACAGTTCTTTCAAAAATTTTAACTAGCTGCTTATCACTCTGTTCGAATTCACTTCAATTCCAGTTTTATAAAAAGGAATAATAAAAAATAATTCACTATTAATACAGTTTACCATGCTGTACGTCAATTAGTTTACTATTTCACTATTAGAGGACAGCACTATATTGATTCTAAACGCTCTACCTTCCTGCATCCTGGATATCAATTAAAGTATTACAAATTTAACTTTATAGAATAAATGCGATTACAGTGATGATTACTTTGTTCTAAAAACGTTCCATCTTCAATACTGCACATCGTTAGTGTTTTTCAAAGCATTTGTCCATGTTCATCAGAGCATAAGTAAACTCTAACTGTTTATATTTTATCTTTCGTTTGATACGTTGTGCCAATTTTCGTATAATGCATTGTACAAAATTTCCATTCAAAATTGAAATAAAGAACGGAAATCTCATTTATGTGCTGGAGCCAATATGCGATCTATTGATACATTAATATTTAGTATTCAAGACTAAATCGATAAGACGTACGGCCTTATTTCAGAAGTTTGTATAAAATGGCTCGTGAAAATTCTAAAGTTTCTGTTTTGTCGAGACATCACCGAGGTCGGTAACCCCTCACAATGTGTACGTTCACGTAAAGTTATATCTACCATCATACAGTGTGAAACAAAATGTGTAGGGGTGGGGAGGAAAGAAATAAGGTTCATGTTCAGAGAAATTCGTTATGAAGTGTGGGAAGCTACCGTGAGGGGTGTTTGTCAGGGCGGAAAGTAAAATTAGTGGTAGCTATTCTTTGCGGATGACCCAGTTCGTGATTTGTGTGCAGATAAGTTCTTTGTTCTTCACCTACAGGAGACCTTGTAAATTATCTAGTAAAAAAAAATAAATAAATAAAAGAATAAAACGGAGAGGAAACTCTTTCATCACGTGATTAACCTCATGCCCCTAGTAGGTTCTCAGAATTAATCTTTGACAAGGAATAAAGAATGAAGGTTCATAGTATCCAAAAACGATACATAGAATTGAACAGTAAATAAATTTGGCATAAATGGCGAATAAAAAATATAAGATGATAAAGGGCAACATCCATCATTATCAGTATATTTCAGCTTTACTGCGCAGAACACCAATTGGATATTTTCTCTATTGACGCTGTTTCTATCATGTTGGTCATTCATCTTGCACCTCCAATAAGATTCCTTAATTTTTGAAGTTTTTTTTTTGTTTTTTTGGACCTTTCTTTGTACGCCCCCTCCTTCTTTGGCCAAACAACCACAATAATGATCGCGTGGAGTTGTCTTTGAAGAGAAGGGGAAAGCGAGACGGATTCCCGTCTCTCCAAAACCGTCTTTCAGGTTCTCGCTTATCTCGAACGATGAGAATCATTGCCATTTTCAAGTTGAGGGATCAAAATCCGTTGATTTTAACTCCTGAACACTTGGTGTGAACGCCTTTAAATCTAGTCGTATGCACCATAAAAAAGGGCGAGTCAGTTTCGCTTCATAGCTTTTGAAGAACCTTTGTCAATCTTCTATATCACTTGAGTTTTCCGAACCCCAGATACTGCAGTCATCCCCGATAATAGTTCCAGACATTGGGTATTGCCTCATTAGTTGTACTTAATTTTAAGGAAAATTCCAGATCTTCATCCAGTTAAGGAGGAATTACAGAAAATTATAACACGTTTCTTTAGTCTTTGATAGAAGTCTGGCGGAATCAGCTAAGTTTTGTGTGCAATGTGTATGGTCTCATGGATTATTGGATGTGACATCGAACAGCTCCTACTAAAGTCTGTTGATGGCGCCAGGTCGCAAAATTTTAAAGACATACTCTTTACTGTTTCGTAATTTTTTTTACTCTTGTATTTAGTAAATTTATCATTTAAACAATTTATTTTTATTTTATTTAGTGTTCTTTTTTAACGCTTACGCTTGCATCCACGAGCACCCACAAATACGTTCAGCAGGGAGGAAGAGAGAGAAAGAGAAATAGACTTCGATCGAAATATAAATACAACCATCGCCACCCTAATATTACTAACTTTTTTTTATTTTCTTCAGACTTATTGAATTTTTTTTTTTTTTTTCATTGCAATGAAGTCTTTCATTATTAATCATTTCTCTTTTACGAAATTGCGAGAATGTTCATACTTCGACCGCACGCGGTTATCAATCTGATTTCATGTTCGCACCTGTGCCCCTTGCCTTCGCTTTCTGCTCCATTTCGATCAGCTACAGAGCAGAATGCATGATGCACATGTGTATAAACGAAGATTGCTTAATTTGTAGTCTCTACGGCTGGTTAAATTTTATTACCGCTCAATATACGGCAAACATCTGCCGCATGTCGATTTGAACTTTACTCAATAAAAATAGAATTTATTATCAATACTGACTACATAAGGTAAGATAAAGGTGACTTTATTCTTTAACGCTTAATAGTGTCTAGGGAACAGTCCTTGTTGAGGAAGCGGAACTGAATACGAGGCCAGCAGTGCATTAGAGAACTGAACTTAGTCTACTCTGAAAGTTTCGTTTTATGACTGAATATAAGCACATGAGTGCCCACTCCAAACCCGAATCGAAAGCCAAACTGTTGGACTAAGTAGTACGAGTGTCTTAATTGTAACTTCTTTTTCATTCATTTTTTGTTTAATGAGCTCTTGGAATGATTTAAATAAATTTCTCTTGACTGTTGTAGCTGCTACGATTCGGCTTAATTAGACGATTTAGTTCATTAGACAAAATTACTAGAAACGCCTTCATTATTCTTCGAGGTACGAAGAACGTACGCGGAAAGTAACAGACATCAAGAAAAGTTTTTCTGAGTTCTGTTTGTAGTCTGTATTTGAATATACACCGAGTGATTACTGAATTATGACAACCCCTATGAAAACTGAATGCGACCCGTTTACCACGTAAAGCACGAGAGTGCGCAGTTAGTCGACATACCTTACATATGCTACGTAGGTCGACTAACTGCGCACTCTCGTGCCTCACGTGGTAAACGGGAGTAGGTAGTAAAATTCCAAGCGTAATGGGTAAAAGGAAGGATTTATTAGACTTTGATAAAGGTCAGATTGTGGGAGCTCGACGAGCTGGTGCCTCGATTTCCCAAACGGCTGAGCTGGTGGGGTGTTTGAGTTACCGTAGTTAAAGTGTACGAGGACTGGCGTCAAAATGGTCAAATAAC
Source organism: Mastigoproctus giganteus (assembly GCF_048544385.1). NCBI lineage: Eukaryota > Metazoa > Arthropoda > Arachnida > Uropygi > Thelyphonidae > Mastigoproctus > Mastigoproctus giganteus. Next base: position 198,308,963 of record NC_143575.1, read on the forward strand.
GACCCGACTGCAAAACTGCAAAGGTCAGCGAAAGGTTGATGTTAGAGGTGAGCGCCGGATCTGACAACTCGAACATGCAAATAGGCGCAGCACTGTTGAAGAGTTGACTACCCAATACAACATGTGCCAACCCGGAACAATATCTGGCATGACCATGCGTCGCACGTCTGGGCTATACCAGCGGACGACCCCTACGGCATCCTCTCCTAACCAAGGTTCATCGGCGTAAAAGACTCACCTAGTGCAAAGAGCATGCAAATTGGACGTTAGAAGACTGGAAGGAGGAGTGTTGGTCGGATGAGTCACGTTATTTACTCAACGCCGTGGATGGTCGTGTACGGATTTGGCGTCAACAACATGAGGCTCTTGATCCATCATGCACGGTATCAAAAGTGCAGGCCGGTGGAGGCGGTTGTATGGTGTGGGGTATGTTTAACTGGCAGGAACTTGGACCACTGGTGCACGTGGAACAATGTATCAGTGGTCTTCGCTATCGTCAACTGCTTGCTGACTGTGTACACCCCGCTATGTTACACTTTTTCCCGAATGGCGATCGTGTCTTCCAAAATGACAATGCGCTGAGCCATCGGGCACTTGATGTGCAGGAATGGTTTGAGGAACACAGTTCCAACTTCCAGCATATCGATTGGCCTCCGAACTCCCACGATATCAATCCTATAGAGCACTTGTGGGACACTATGGAAAGGCATATCAGGCGTCTGGATATACCGATCACCTCCATACCTGCATTGCTAGCCGCATTACACACAGCTTGGTTGACCATTCCTCCCGAACGCTTCCGACATCTTGTTGAATCAATGCCACGTCGGATAGCTGCTGTATTGAGGGCGAAAGGAGGACCTACGAAGTATTAGGTAGGTGGTCATAATTCAGTGATCACTCAGTGTAGTTCGAGGCCAAGGAGTAACTTTTAAAAATATCAACAGCAGTTTTGTTAGGTTGGGTGAGCAAATAACGATATAACGGGTAGTTTGGATAAAACCTACTAGAAGAACTAAATATTAAATAGAGGGAGTTCTGTTGCATACAATGGGCCAGAATCACTACCAACTTAAATGCGTGTACTACTGTACCTTCGCATTTTTGACCACACCACTAGTGTGATTCTTTTAATATTCAAATCCACTAATCCTCACTTCCAGCATAAGTATCTAGAATCAACGGAGGTTACGAGTTAAAGGTTTTTTTACTATTCCCGCCTGTGTATTAGGCATACAGATGTAGGCATAACTGTGTAAGTAGGCGCTCTAAACCAGGACTCAATACTAGGCATTTCCAGCAAAGTTTCTATTCGGAAACTTGAGACTTGTGTATTTGAATATGTAATTATTATAGTGTAACAGTCTTCTTAAACCTTTTGTAATAATGACTGCTTTGTTTCTAAGAGTAACTTAGAAGCAAAGACTTCTTAGACTCGTTTATCAATCAGTTTTACGAATAGTTAATTGATCTTTAAATTCTGGCTCCTACAGTTGAAATTCTAATCCGTTCCTGACAACGTAACTCCGCCATATAATCAAACTCCCGCACTACAGAGAATGTGAATGCGATAAATCTTTCCCTCCTCCTCCTCCTTTGTATTGCCAAATTTCGTTTTGAATACTCTTCTCGTATAACTCACGTTATTTATTGGAACAACCCATCTTTTTTTTTTTTTTTTTTTTTTTAATTTGTTTATTTTACTCTCCTCCTTCTTTGGCCTCGCCTTCTTCCCACGTTCATATGGGGTTTATTTTACTCTGTTTTTTTAAAAAGAACTGTTATTATCAAGTTTGAAAATAACAGTTTTTCAAAAACTGAAAGATGTTGTGGAAATCATTTCTGATAGAATTTGAGTGCAAGACTAAGGCTGGAAAAAAAATAATAAAGTAATCATTTTCTGTAATAACCATTTATTAGTAATGGTTTGCTGTTTTATTTTGACTATCTATGGCTGTCTTTGGTCTAAAAGAACAAGTTAGTTCTTTTAATTAACTCTTTTCATCAGAGAACAGAAAGGGGGGAAGCAAAATTAATCTGGAATAATAATGACACTAATTAAACCCGTCAATTTTTATTACACTTTATACTTTCAGTTTTTATTTCACAAGTGTGTTCAAATTTCACAAATGGTTACTGTTTACCCTTAGTGAGCTAAAACTCCCACACAGTACAACTGCTTAGCAATTGGCGACGTGTTCTAACTTCTGTACTGAATCCTGCTATCAGGCCCAGTCAAGAAGGAATGTAAGCCGGAACAGTTTACCTGGTTTAGTGCCATTCTTACTTTGCATTAATTCTTTATAGACAACTGCGTATTAGCCTTTTCTTAGCACAGAGGAGGAAAACATATTGAGTTACCATCTGCCAGAGTTTCTCTTCAGTTAAGTTTTCATCTTCTCTGATTAATGAAGATTGTAATTTTTTACTTAGCTCTTCCACAAGACGACCAAATCTACTAAAAAATATCGGCATTTGAGAAACAGAACTTTTTTTCTGAAATGATGCTTGTTGCATATGATCATTTAACTTGTAGTGTCAAGCTTCGGTGTTTGTACTACAAATTTATGATAATCCAAAAAAAAAAAGAAAAGAAAAAAAAAAAGGATTATCATGAATTCATTTGTATTTGTTTATTTTACTCCTTGCATTTTAAAATCTGCAATCTTATTTCTTAGAGGAAAGTCATTCTTATTTTTTAAGAGTTGGAGTTGAACCACTTAATCTAAGAAATACCGAAAAGAGGATTTTTTTCATAAAATGTTTCCAAACAAAAATACAGAACTTGCGACTCTTTCAACGATTATAATTGGTGGATCGGCAACCTTAAGATGCCAGTTATAACTTTTAGAAATCGGGGGTTTATGTCAGCAAACTGTCTGAGACTATTTTGCAAAAATAAGTGCTTATTGTGATGAGTAAATGAAATCGTATTGTAATGCTGGTACTGCCTTTGGCACCACCGCCGTAGTTTTCTGATTCGTGGATTGTAAGCGCTAATAAAGAGGAAAATTAAAAGTACTTTATAGTTTGATTAATACGCATAGAACAACAGCAAATAAACTTATTAAAATGCTAGGGTTTTATTTGGTTTGATGGGAATATAGTCCCAGTTGGTGGGAGTAATAATTTGCTACTTCTTGCCAATTTCGCGCCATAATTAAGGAAAATGTTGAACTTTACTGATGATTCCAGTTCAGAGGTTTAGTTATTTCTGAAGTGCTGCCTGAGTAATTATGAAATTTGTCCTAAAGTCCACTGAAGTAAATCGCCCTTGAACAGACACTTGTACAAACATAATACATTATAAAGACTATTATGAACTATAATATCATATTACGTATTAACTTATATAATTACACTACCCAACGTGATTTTTTCCCTCCTTGCTGGAGGGAAAAAATCTATACATAATCTATACAAAAATTCTATACATAAAAGTTGACCAGAAACAACAACTGATTTGCTATCAGTTGTTGTTTCTGGTTAATTTTATTACACTATTCAACTGTTCAATATATAATGTATGATAAACTACGCTACAAGAATTCACCTTCTGTTCAAATTTGCCAGTTGCTTTTACTGTTTTTAGGTTAATGCATTGTTAAAATAGAGAAGACAAAGCACAGAACTTGCGTCAATCACCCAGACAACTTCTGCTATGTTTATGGACACAACCCCAAAAACTCACAGGAAGAAAATATACAATGTCACAAAAGTTGCATATTCATTGTACTTCGGCTGCAAGATCGTTGACCAAAAAAAAAAAAAAAAAAAAATTAGGCTTTACATATCTGTTGTATTACTTGTACAACGAACTTAAGGCTATGGTTATATGGCAAGCTGAGAGCATTACCTTTTGTTGGCCCTATGGCGTGGCGCGAGCCCAAGAATCATTTCGATGACTGCTATTTCTGCATGACAAAAATAAAAGGTATTTCCAAAAAGAGCAAGCACTGCACCAAATATCCCATCAGTAATTAGGCCAGTGCCACACGGTAAAGAACTGCCAGTACCTGTGCCACCAAAATCTTGGAGTATTGGAAGTAGTGATGAAGGTACAGAAGAAATCGTTTTACCAGATGTCGCGGAATCATATACTTCACATGATTTAGCGTAATGCTTTACTACGAGCCAGAAAAAGAAAAGACCCCACACTACATTGAACAAGAAGAATTCAGAGACTTTAGCTTACCCAAAGAGACGGCTGAATTACTCGGATCCAGACTACAACGGTGGAACTTACTCTCCAAAGGTACAAACATTACAATATACCGTAAGCGAAATGTAGAGTTTTCAAGATATTTTGCAATGGAAAACAACATGTGTGTCTGCAGAGACGTCGTTGTTCTTATGCACGAACTGGACATGTATCACAATACCTCTGAATGGCGTTTGTTCATTGATGCTTCAAAGCTAAGTTCGAAAGCAGTATTGCTTCATAATGGAAATACTTTACCATAAATTCCTCTTGTTCATGCTGTTGGACTGAAAGAAACTTACGATAGTATGTTCCAGATTCTTGCTACTATACGTTACAATGACTAGGGTTGGAATATTTGTGGTGATCTCAAAGTGATTGGATTGCTTGTTGGGTTGCAAGGTGGTTTCACTAAATACTGTTGTTTCCTGTGTTTGTGGGACAGTCGTGCAACAGTCAAACACTACGTCGTACAATACTGGTGATCTCAAAGTGGGTATATATTCATCTCTCTCTTATCACTGGGATAAGAGAGATGAATATATACTTGGCAAAAGCAATGTAAAGTATGTTCCATTGGTTGATCCACAAAAGGTTTTTCTTCCCCTTTTACACATAAACCTTGAACTGATTAAGAATTTCACCAAGGCAATGAATAAAGAAAGCAGAGGATTCGCATATTTACTGAAAATGTTTCCAAATTTATCTCATGCAAAGCTCAAGGAAGGAATTTTCATTGGTCCTCAAATAAGAAAGCTCATAAAAGATGAATGGATCTTTCCACAGGGTTCATGTTCGTAAAATCTGCGTAATGCTTTTCGAACCATGTTCTAGCTACCACGGCTCTGTGGGTGACCATGAAGGGATGCAGATGGTTGCATGGATGGGCACGTAACCTGGACCGTTCAGAGATACCTCTAGACGTACCAGAGGTCCCAACGTGTGCCAGTTGAACACGCCCCAGACCATTACTGGCCGTCCACCTGCCTGAACAGTTTCGTGTTGACATTTCTGTACCACCTCCGCGATAGAGTGACCCATGTCGGACATCCACTATCATCCCTCTTTCAAAGTCGGTTAACTCACTTTAATGGCTCTGAGAACGAAGCCTCTTTATAAGGAAGTTGGCAAATAACACACTAAGCCGCATGGGCAAGTTTGTAGTAGGGATTTTTGTTGCACATAACTCACTCCATGTTAATGCGGGGCAATAGTTATCCATATTGACATCGAATTACATTCTACGTGAATGCAGTGTACTTCTATACCTGCCAAGTGGCGGGTTCGTCCACTAGCGAGAGGGGTGACAGCGTCGCGTTGCCCAGGAATCAGGTATTTTTTAATTCCGTAAAAGCATACATGGTTTGCATACAACTTCAAGTATTCTGTGGAAAAGACAAGAGACAGTATAATTGCTTTTGATTAGACTTTGAACTGAGGATGAGCAATCCGTGATTTTATGTATTGTTCGCGATTTATGATTTCACTCTTACAGGCGATCAAATACATGAAAAATATTGTTACCTATGGGCATTGGTGTTAATAAAATGCTTGACAATAGTGTATTGCACGAGGAAATGAATATAGTGGTGTTAATATTATTTTTGACTTCATAATACGATGACGTGGATTTCTTGGTCTGATTTCACTTTTTCTTTTCTCGTAGTTTTTATCTCCTCTGTCTTTTCATAATGTTTTGTATGGGCATTACTTTTCTTTTTTGAAAAGAACAGGTAAGGGTGTCATGGTATATTATCTGTTTTTCAACCGCTTCGGTTCAGAAGAAAATTTTTAATTGTTTAAAATAAAACAGAAAAATAATCGATTTTCTTCCAAGCAGCGTGTGTGATTTATCGATTTTTTAAAGCTAGTTGACAGGATTTCAGACGCCTGTAGTCTAAGCTAATGACACCAGACTTATGGACGTTAAAATTAGTGACAGAAACATCGTTAGTACTACCCCCGCTGCTCTATCTTCTTCTTCCTAGCTGGGCCTAAGTGAGACTGCTGTAGAGTTGTCCGTTGTCCTTTTTTTTTTCACGCCCCCCCCATCCAGTCCAACGTCATGAAAAGTGAGTTGCTGCCACGATTTCATTTTTTTTTTTTTTTTTTTTTTTAGCATTTAAAAAAAACAAGTTCTGATCTTCCCACAGGAACTGCGCTAAGCATGGCAAAGCTCGGAAAGTTCTCTATCTTTCAATAACTATTCACAATGATTGTTCAAGAATGGTTTTCAGAATTTCGTTATCTCTGTCAAATAAAGTACTGTACAGTGATAAGTGAGGCGCCTCCGTAGCCAGGTGGGAAGGAGCAGCAGTGCGTAGCACACGCTTCTTGATTAGACCGGGGTTCGAGCCCGTCACCACCAAATACGGAGGATGTGGAAAGGTCAGGGAATGACCACCGCATATCCCGGAGCAATATGGCCTTAGTTGCTAATGCTCCTAAAAAAAACCAAATAACAAACAGTGATAAGCATTGCCTTGCTGAGCTTTAGCAACTTTATTGATGTACCGTATAAAGAATTGCACACTACCTTTAACAAGATTACCGTATTAAAATAAAATGTTAAATGAAAACAGAATGATATATTTTTATAAAATAAATAAATTTTCTGTTTATACTCCGGGACGACCAAACGGTCAGAGGAGTTCGCAAGATAGATTGAATACAAGAAACAGCACCGTATTCAGCAGTCACGGGCTTGAACCCCGGTCACTCAAGGCACGTGCTCATGCACAGCGCGCCTGACCACTAGGCTACGGCAGCCTCTTTATATATAATAAAGTGAAATACAGAGTTATCAAGTGAAATGTCGTAATGTATTTTTACATTACAATGTTTCATTTGATGATATTGTAATATATACTGAATAGCTACGTTATTCAGTACATCTAACCCTTTTCATAAAATGGAGTATTCTTTCAGTAACAGCAACTTCGTACTTTGCTGTATAAACAGGTGAGCATAGCTACTAAGGATGCATAGTATACTATATCTTATGTATAGTACCTTAGATCAGTGTTTCTCAATCTTTTTACTCTCGTGGCACATTTTCCAAAGAAGAAAAATTTCGCGGCACACCTACGTAGTCATAGAAGAAGAAATTTCTAAATTTCGCGGCATACTTGGAAAATTTTGCGGCACACTAATGTGACGCGGCACACCTTTTGAGAAACACTGCCTTAGATCATAGTATATAGTATCTTATGTATAGTACCTTAGATCATAGTATATAGCAGTGTTTCTCAAAGGGTGTGCCGCGTCACATTAGTGTGCCGCAAAATTTTCCAAGTGTGCCGCGAAATTTAGAAATTTCTTCTTCTATGACTACGTAGGTGTGCCGCGAAATTTTTCTTCTTTGGAAAATGTGCCACGAGAGTAAAAAGATTGAGAAACACTGGTATATAGTATCTTATATAGTATATAGTAGCCAGGTGGGTAAAGTGCCTGCCTGGCAACCCAAAGGTAAAGTGTGTTTAGGGTCAAACGGCACCAGGGGTTTCCCCCATGTCCGCGTTGCTTTTATTGTGGGTGAACCAGTTCGCTGGGAAATGCCAGAGATTTAAAAGTGTATGGATATTGTATATGTATAGTGTCATTTACCATTGTTCATCTGGTCGTTTAGCCGCTTGACCCCTACTGAGGCCCAACGTTGCCCCACTTTCGCCCCGTGGAGGCAGACCAGGAAACACCAGTAGACTAAGATTTACGCTGGCAGGTCCTGCCGCTTAATTTCCTGAGATTTCGGCGGCTAGGACCTAAAAAAAAAAATATATATATATATATATATATATTTTTTTTTTTTGGTACATTCGATGAGGAATAACGCTAAATTTTTGAAAGTCCGAGTGTATGGGCGAAAAACGTAATTTGGAGATGATTAAATCAATTCCAACGTGTAGGGCATTCGCTTGCGTATGTGCCGGTAGAGTGGGTGGGGAGACTGAAGTCTGGGGGGAAAAGACAGAAGTATGGAGTCGAGAGAGAAAGAGGAGGCAACCCCAAGTCACAGTGGGGCATGCCCATGCCCCACCAGAAGGGAAAGTGGGAATGGCGAGGAGGGGAGGAGACAGTAAGACCGTCTCCTCCCCTCCACCGGGGATAGGGATATTAAAGATGGAGGCTAGGGCGCCCTCTTTAAGTCGCCAAATGGCGTTTGGCAGTTGTGCTGCGTTAAGTCTCTTTTCTTCAATGTCGAGTCGATTTCAGTCCAGTCGCTCATGGGGTAAGCCCCATCCTTGTGCTTTTCACTAACTTGTCTCAAGGTTTTTCTCTGTAGTCACTCCATTGGATAGTATTTTATGGTCTTGTATAGTTTAACTTGTGGTGGTCTTTCGTCAGAAACGATTTATGGTAATTAACAGTTTTCTCCTCTCGAAGAGGTCCTGCGCATATTGAGAAAGTGCTCTGTATTCCTCTTCTGTGTCAATGAAGTGGGATTCCAGTCCTTTCGGAAGGTAGTGTATCTTTGTGATCAGGATGCTTCTGAGATCTTCATATTCTGGGCGGTTGTAGACCAAGTGATTCCAGTTCTCGACCTCCCTCACACGTGCAGTTGGGGTCCTCAACAAGGCCGAACCCGAGCAGCTTCTCCTTAAAGGGGCCATGACCAGTAAGGAGCGAAGTCAAGTGCTTCCCCGGAAAGTACCAGGCCGGTTGCTTGGGGTATATTTTGCTAAGGTCGGGGAGGAATTTTCTTGTAATTTCTCCTTTTGTTGTATCGGTCCACCTTTGTTGCCACTCCCGAAGTAGGTAGGTCTGTAATCGGACTTTTTCTGTTTTAGTACTACTCGCTGGGTCAATTATGAAATCCTGGAAGGTAGCAGCAACCCCCCTGGCGTGCAGGAAGAGCAAGCCAACTTTTACAGTCTCCAAATCGAGGGGAAGCGCTCCAGCAAGTACCTGCAACGCCGGTGTGCTTATTGTTCTGCATGCTCGTGTGGTTGTTAATAAAATGGCCCTTTGTATCATATCCAGAGTTCTCCTATTGACTGCAAGCGTTGTTTTGCTGTACCACACTGCAGCAGCATAAGTTATCGCAGGGATGAAGGTTGCCTTATAATACAACATTATTGTTGTTTTTTTAATCCCCAGTCTTTTCTCGTAACCCTCGCCACCAGTGCCGAGTAACGTCTTATCTTCGTCCTTATATATTGTAGGTGAGGTTGAAAGGATAAGTTTTTGTCTAGGATAACTCCTAGATATTTCATTTGATTGGCAAGTTTAATGGTCACACCTATTTTAATTTGAGGTGGGCGCCGTATTTGCAGGCTTCCTTTTAGCAGAATAGATGTGGTTTTTGTCGGTGAAATTTTTAACTGGTTTCTTGTAGCCCAGTTTTGTATTTTCTGTAGAGCTTGGTTTGCGGTGGTTTCCAGTTGGGCTCTTGAGTCAGCCTCAATGGTAAGAATAAGGTCGTCGTCCGCAAAGGCCTGGGCGCCGATCAGCCCCAGGTCCAGGTTCAGGAGCTCGTCGAGGACCATGTTCCAAAGGAGTGGCCCCAAGACAGACCCCTGCGGGCAGCCCCTGTGTACAAATCTTGTGACTTTTTGGTAGTTGGCATTTATATTTACTTTCCTGCAAGATAGGTAGTCCTCCATTACCTTGTATAGGTTGATAGGGACTGCAGCCAATCCTAGTCTGCCCAGGATGCTCGGCCACCATAGTGAGTCAAACGCCCCGGCAAAATCAATTGAAATGACTAGTAGGTATTTTTTTTTCTGCATTCCTGTGCCTTCCGAAGCAGGTTTCCAAGTGCATACACTGTGGAGGAACCCGGCTTAAATCCGAACTGATCCCTAGCCACCAGGTTTGTCATCTCATAGTGGTTTTTGATTCGCTTGTGCAGCAGTCTCTCATATAGTTTGCTGACCACTGAGAGCAATGCGATAGGTCTATATGACTCTGGGCAGTCCGGTTTTTTGTTAGGATTTTTAAGTAACAACTTGGTGTTTGCTGTTTTCCATGCTGTGGGGAAGTTGCCTGTTCCCAGGCACCTGTTATAGAGAGTAAGTAGTAAGTGCGGTGCAAATTCTGCAGTTTTCTTCAAGATCTCTGGTTCAATCATGTCCAGTCCTGGGCATTTGCGATTTCTGATCTTGGTGGCAGCCTCACTGAGCTTCTCCAGGGTGAAGGGAGGTTCGATTGCCGAGGTGTTATAGTTTGCGTTGTTCTTGCATGGTTAATATTGCTGGTTCCTTAAAGATTTTATCCAGTATGTTGCCCATTGACTGCTCCCAGGTGGTCGTTAGGTTTCCCTCCGGTGTCCTGGTAGTACTAATGACCTCGCCCCTGGAGAGCTTATTGGTTATCACCTTGTAGACTAAGCCCCAGGGGTCGGTGTTTCCGGAAGTAGACACTAGGCGCTCCCAGGAATGCTTCTTACTTTTTTTTATGGTGTCTGTGTAACGGTTTCTAGCTTCTCTGTAATGTTGTCTCAGGACCTCCACCTCATCTTCAGGCCAGGTTCTGCGAGCTCTCTGGAAGTCTTTTCTTGTTTTTTGCATTTGTCGTCGTAGTACTGCAATTTCTGTTGTCCACCAGGGTACTGTGCCAGGTTTTGGGTTTTTTCTTTTTATCGCTCGATCACTGATGTTCAGTAATAATTTTGTAGTTTCTCTCTGAAGGTCATCCGGGTCGTTTATGTTTTCCAGATTGTGTCTAATTGCCGTGGTGAACAGCTCTCTATACAGTGTCCAGTCTGCATTTGTGACTACATATCTCTTTTGTGGTTGGTTTGTTTGAGTTATTCTTGTTAGTTGTCTTTCAACTGAAAAGGTTATTGCCCGGTGGTCTGAGGTGGTCCATGCTTCCTCCACGCTCCAATCAGTCACATGTCCGGCCATGCTCCTGGTAGCTAGGGAGATATCAATTGTGGCCTCCCAGAGGGTGCTCGAAAATGTTGGCAGATGGTGGGGTCGATTTAGTACAGTTAGATAGGATCCTGCAAGGTAGTCTTCTAAGAGTTTCCATTTCGAGTTCCTCGCCTGTCTGGGGTGAGGCCGTGCCATGCCGGGGAGCAACAGTTGGCATCAGCTCCAATGATGACTCTTTGATTTGGTAGGGTATCCTGTAGGCATCGGAGGTAGTCGATTGCAAAGTCTATATCTTGTCCCGGTCTGCAGTAGAGTGCCACGACATATAGAGAACCCAAAGGTCGCGGGTTCGAATCCCGCCTCGGGCTTAGATCAGAGTAAAATGCAAAAATTTTGGGAGGTGCGTTATGGCCACAGAAGCCGATGCGCCAATAACTAACAAAAAAAAAAAAAAAAAAATTTAGTATCTTTCCAGATACGTAAGGAGGCTTATTTATCGAATTGGCTTCGGTTGCATAAAACTATAAGTATTGCCTAAGAATCAAATTCTAATAAATTTATTTTTTAATTTTCATAAATATTTCAATAATAATTGTTTTTTCAAGTCTTTCAAAAACAAGAAGATAAACACTATTCACTTAAAATAAAATCCAGAGGGTATACCCTCCACTACATCCCTGGATATATGTATATGTACTGCGGAATTATACGCACACTGGCCAAAAGAAGATACGAACCTTTATTCAATATTGAATTGGGTATCGAATTGGGTTGCCTTTGTTTCGAATAACAGTAGGTGTGCGGCACGGCATGGATTCTATAAGGTGTTTTAGTGCCTTTTGGTCTAATTCTGACCATTCTTACAGCAAAATATGGCGTAGCTGCGACAGAGTTGAAGAAAGAGGACTTCTTTGCCGAATAGCTCTCTCCAGCATATCCTCTACACTCTCAGTAGCATTGAAATGAGGTTGAATGTGGGGGACAGGGAAGATGGTGGAAAACTGTGTCATGTTCTCCGAACGATTCTTGTACGATTCTTGCCAGGGAAGATGGTGGAAATCATTTTCTCCAAATGATTCTTGCACAGTGCGCTGTTGCATTGTCATCCATACAGTGGCCATCACTTTCGGACAAAAGTGTAACATTGCAGGGGACAGTAGATCTGATACAAAATTCAAGTACTCCCCGGATGGCATTCAACCTTCCATTGGTATCAACAGACCCGGTCCGTGCTAAAAAAAAAATTCTCCATACCATGATACTACCTCAAAATATTTGGGTTGTCTTAGCACGACACGCTGGGTCCATAGCTTCGTGAGGTCCTTGCCACACTCTTTGCCTATCTCAGTGCAAAACCAGGTGTATCGTGATTCGTGTGACCTATTGGTTTTCTTCTATTGTTCCACTGTTCAATCAAAACGTTCTTGGAACCACTGCAAGCAGATTTTTTTTTCTCTCTGAAACAAGTGGCTTCCGAATAGGCAGGAGACTGCCAATACCCAATTTCTTAAATTCCCTGCGATTGGTACGGGTAGAAATAGGGCATTTCTGGGATCGGTTGAATTCAGATATCATTTGCTGCACCCTGGATGTCCTATTTTTCCGTACAGTCCTCCTCCTTAGAGCACGATGGCTTCGCTCTTGAAGTATTGTTTTTCTGCCACTTTTATTTTATGAAGTCTTTGAGATTTTGAAGGACCGCTTGCTTTCCATTCATTAAAAATCTTTAAGTTGGATGCTTTTGAGAAACCAGTTATATCTTTCGTTTCTTGAATCGTGGCTCCCGCTAAACGTGCACCCACAATAAGACCTTTTTCAAAGTTTTTTACATCAGGTGTTTTCCCCATTCTGGCTTCAATTTACTGTTGTTGAACAGCCTGCACAGGCTGTTCGACAGCATTTATACTCAACGAGGCATAACGTCAACACCCCACATCACAGTTTTCTTTGCATCATTTTGCATTTCTTCTGTCTGGACTGTCTTAATACAAAGGTTTCTCATTTTTTTTTTTGGCCAGTGTGTGTGTGTGTGTTGTAGGGTTTTAGGAGCATCAGACCAAGGCCATATTTCTCCGTGTGTACTGTCTGTATATTGCGTGTGTTCTGTGGTTGATTTTCTGTTTGCTGGACAAATTCCGAGTTTCCGGGATCAAAAACCATGCTATCCTCGCCCGAGACCAACTAACTCAGCCACGTTGTGAAAAATACTCGAACTCAGAACCTTTCTAGTGTGGTTCTATCAACTGTGCTATCCACGAGGGCGAACAGTGTGTGTAATAATTAAAGATTTGTTCGTAGTTTGTATAGAAAGCGCATATTGTTAGCCCTGTTTATACAAATGAAAACTAAAAAGTTGAGAAAACCAGAATAAACTGTTTTGTAATTTTTTGAATGTGTGGAAATGGCCTTTTTTTATTTATTTATGTTTAATCAGTGAGTTCTTGGTGTAATTGAACTTATTGGCGCAGCGACGATAATTGTTATTGGCACTTTTGCAAATTAGCTAAGAGCTTCAGTAAGGTTTAACCCGAGAATATTCGAAAACAGATGAAATTTAAGATGATTTAAGATGCCATCCAAGCTTGATTAAATATTCTCTAATTTCTCTAATTTTAAGCTAATAGAATATGCTTAAAGCACCCGTTCGTCTTCACCAGTTCCGTCCGTTCTCATGTCATAATTTAACTCTCAGTAGATACAAATTTTTATGAAATTCTATATGTGGTTCTTTGAAAAATATTTGTGGAGCTCTCCGAAATTTCATTAAAATCGGACCAATAGAAATCGGCAATTATTATTTTACTTTCTTTTTTTTCTTTCTCTCCCCATATACCGTATGTTGTAGCTGAAGCAGTGGATATTGTTTGTTGACATGCGCTGATTGGAGGAATGAATGGAGCAGTATGGGGGATGCCCAGAAATGAGGTGTTCTCGGTTAGGTTAGCACATAAAAGTCGTTGATTTTTTGCTCGTATTTTTTTTTATCATATCATTTTATTAAATACATAAATCATGAATTATTACTATTTTCTTATATTAATTAGAGCAAGAGCTTTAAATGTTTGTCATATTTCAATTGTTATCAAAATCCAGGAAGAAATAAGTAAACTGCAGTAGGTAAGCGTTGACAATACAGTAATACCTCAGTTAACGAATCCTCTGAGAACGAAGCTTCTTTATAAGGAAGTTGGCAAATAACACGCTACGGCACATGGGCAAGTTTGTAGTGGGGATTTTTGGTGCACATAACTCACTCCATGCTAATGCGGATCAGTAGTTAATGGTTTTACTGTAGGCACATCCACTGTGCTGCCACTTTATTAGGTACACCCCTGCTGTGCACGCAAATGGTTTGTCCCACAACGTTGCAAATGACATGACCACAGTTGTGGATATAAATGCAGCAGAACAACCTTTCTAGTATCAGTTTAGCGTACAAACCGTAGCAAGAATGGGGAAAAGGAGTGATCTAACGGACTTCGAACGTGGCTTAGTAGGTGCAAGACGTGCTGGACAAAGCATCTCTGAAACGGAAGTTCTCCTGAACTTTTCACGCACCACAGTTTCAAGGGTGTATCGAGGATGGTGCAACGAACAGAAAACATCCTCTCGACTGCACTCCTGTGGAAGAAAATCGCTTGTTGACGCACGAGGTCAGAGGAGGATGACTAGAATTGTGCAAGCAAACAGACGGGCCACAATGTCGCACATCATGTCAGAATATAACCTTGGTGCGCAGAACAAAATATCGCAACGGACCAGTAGTCGCACTTTGTCGCGAATGGGCTACAACGGCCACATCGCGTACCTTTGTTATCAATGAAGAACAAGAGAGCACGCCTCCACTGGGCACAGCAGCACCAGCACTGGACTATCAAGGATTAGAAAACAGTTGCTTGGTCTGACGAGTCGAAGTTTCTGGTGTCATGTTGATGGAAGGATCAGAATTTGGCGAAAACAACATGAATCTCTGGACCCGTCATGTCTGACGACTACTGTACAAGGTGATGGGGGCAGTGTTATGGTGTGGGGAATGTTTTCTTGGCACACGTTGGGTCCATTGATACCCATAGATTCACGTCTGAATGCTACATCGTACCTAAACATAGTTGCTGACCCAAGTGCGTCCGTTTATGCTGACAGTTTTTATCCTCATAAAATGTTACTTCCAGCAGGATAATGCGCCGGTGCACAAAGCCCGAATCACTATGGAATGGTTCCAGGAACATGACAATGACTTTTTTTTTTGCTGCAGTGGCCCGCTCAGTACCTGGATCTCAATCGTATTGAATATCTTTGGGATGAGCTGGAAAGGGCTGTTCGCTGCAGGCCTACAGCTCCGTCGAATCTCAAGGAACTGCGTGACACACTTATGTCTGCATGGTGCTCCATTCCTGCAGAACGTTTTTAACATCTCGTTCAATCCATGCCTAGACGAATTCAGGCTGTTTTGAAGGCTAAAGGAGGCTCAACAGGCTACTAGGTAGGTGTACCTAATAAAGTGGCAGCACAGTGTATATTACGTTGTTATTTTAGTATTTTTTATATATTTTATAAAAAATAATAAAATATTAAGTTTCGCAGTATGTCAATAAAACGTAAAGCAATATGTTTAGAAACTAAAATGCAGGTTAATAGGAGGATAGAAGCTGAAGAAAGAAAAGCCATGTTGCACAATCATTGGGCTGGCACAATCAACTTTAAAAACAATTTTCAAGCTAATAAAGTTAAGGATTCTGTGCAAAATTGTATTGCCCTTACCGCGTCTAAATTAACAGGTACACTTAGTAGCATTATAGAGCACATGGAAAAAATGTTAAATGTTTGGGTAGTGATATGACACAGAGCCATATGCCACTCACCCAGGCGGCAAATCAGCACAAAGCATTAAAATTATCTAACGGCCCAGGAAACTAAATAAACCACCGAGACTTTTGTGGCTTCTCGCGGATGGTTTGAAAAATTCAAAAAACGTGTAAGAATTCATAGCGTTTGATCGATGGGCGAGGCCGAAAGTACCGATGTCCAGGCAGCAGCAGAATTTCCTGCACAACTGCAAGTCGTAATGGAGCAAAGAAGATACTCGCCAAATTTGGTATTCAGTGTGGATGAAAGCAGGATATTTTGGAAACGCTTACCTTCCAAAACTCTCCTTTCCTATGACGAGAAACGAACTTCCAGGTTTAAAGCAGCCAAAGAGCTATGAACATTGCCGATGGACCCAAATGCATCTGAGGATGTGAAGCTAAAACCAATGCTTGTTTACCATTCCCAAAGGCCTCGAGCTACGAAGGGATTGTCCAGACCTAATTTGCAAGTAATATGGAAATTGCCTGGTTAACAATGGACTTCTTTATCGATTGGTTTGTCAACTATATTTGCCCTGCTGTCCAACGTTATTGCAAACGAAATAAGTTCGAACCCAAGGCACTTTTGCTACTGGGCAGTGCTCCAGGCCATCCTTCAAATCTTAGCTCACTTCAGACACGTATTCCTATCGAAGTGATTCCCCCAAAACACAACTTCGTTGCTGCAACCAATGAACCAGGGCATAATAGCAGACTTTAAAGCGTACTATCTGAGACTCATTTCTAGTCATTTGCTTGAGGCTAATGATGGTCAACAATAGTCGATCATAGACTTCTAGAAAAATTACATTATGAAAGCAATCAGCAATATCAAAGAGACTTGGAATGAAGTGACAGATCCTGTCTTAATGGTGTTTGGCGAAAAGTGTGGTCCAATGTTGCTAAAGAATGTGATGGAGTAGAATGCGAAATTCCTGCAATTAGTAGCAATTGCAGGAAAAACAGAAATTGGTCAAATGGTACAGGCAATAGGCTTTGACGAAATCAATGTTCAGGACTTACTGAAACGAACGAAGAACTCCAAAAGCTAACAGGTAAACAGTTCAGAAAATGACGAAGATGAGAAGATCTCTGCTGTTAACCTAGAAAGGAGGTTAACAGCAGAGATCTTATTTAATTGTTTCAACAGAGCGAATCACGCTTTAGATGTCTTATCAGAAAATGATTCCGATTTTGTACGAAGCTGCATAGTGAAGAGATCCTTTTTAAATGTTTTGAATTGTTATAGCGAAATGTAAAAAAAAAAAAAAAAAAAATATGCGAGACGGTCGACCCTCGATCAATTTTTGGAGAAGCCTTCAAGTGAGTAGTACGGTTCAGATTATTTTTCATTTCCATAATAGATTTTGAGTTTACTGTTTTTTCTGGACTTTTGAAAAGTTATCTTTTATACTGGACGTCTTAATATGATATGTGATTTTAATTTGAACAATGTGGACTTTTTTTTTAAGTACAGGAACATATCCATATTCCTGCTGTGGTATTTCTACTTCCGATAACGAAGTTTCTTATAACGTACTAAACTTCTGGAACACATCTACTTCGTTAACTAAGGTATTACTGTATACTACGGCTGTTTAATTTATTAAATTACACAGCCTGACGTATTTCATTTCATACACTATTGATTATAAAGAGTTAAAAACAGTGGAATGAATGTTCTAGGTAAGTAAAAAAGTAAAGTAAAGTGCAGCCATTATCAACCCACTGCAGGATGGAAGCCTCCTCAACAATTCATGTTGAGGGAAATGGACCATAATCTGCCACGCTGGTCCAAGTGCGGGTTGGCAGATCGACCGTATTCAGCAGTCAGGGGTTTGAACCCCAGTCTACTCAAAGAGCGTGTGCTACTGCACCCCCGCTCCTGCCCACTCGGCTACGGAGGCCTACGGAGGCCCTAAAGTGAAAAGAATTATTTTATATATTATTAACCAGTTAGTAATTAATTCATGACAAGATAATTAATTATTTACTTTTCGCTTCTGTTAATTACAGAAGAAATAAAATCTAACATGCCTGAAATGTAACGCACTGTATACATTAACTAACTTTTTTAAATTATAAAAACCAGTTTAATAATTATTCGCTTATTATTACTATTACCTAGTTTTATTAAGCAGAAGGCTTTTTTTTTTTTTTTCTTTTCTTTTTTTGAAAACAGTCTGACTAGTTTTACATACCGGCTGGCTTCCAGCTTTCAACAGTGACTTTATCGGGTCCTGCTGCTTTGCCATTTTTAATTGATTTAATAGCATCCTTTACTTCTATCAAAATTTCTGGTACATCTTCTCCATCTGGTGTTGGATCCACTTGTAATTTTTGTACTTGTATTTTTCTAAATATCGCGATTTCTTTACGAATTCTTTTAACTCTTTCTTTGACTGCTATTGAAGAACATTCTTTTTATAAATTTAAAATTAATAAAAAACATTTTCGATCAACGTCTCAGGGTAGGTTATTAGATTTATCAATAATTTCTTTAGAAAATGAAATATGTGATGCCTTTGATCTACACAGAAATATTGACAACTTTCATTAGGCAAAAGCAGAAACGCGAGCTTTCTTTAATTAAATTTAATTAAAATTGTGTTGCCTTTGTAAATTCCATTTTCCGACCGGGCTAGCTAGGTTGGCAAAGTGCCTGTCTGACAACCGAAAGGTTGCGGGTTCGAATCTCGCCTCGGGCTTGGATTACAGTAAAATGCAAAAAAACTTGGGAGGTGCATTATGGTCACAGAAGCTGATGCGCCAGCAACTTACAAAAAAAAAAAAAAAAAAAAATTCCATTTACTTTTATTTTTATATTCAAAATTTATATAATTAATAAATATTTGCTGTTTTTCATTATTATTATTATGTTGTATATTTCTGTATATACATATGATCTTTATTGTAAGGTACAAGCAGGTCTCTTACTTTACAAAATCCTTCGCTGCACTAAGCTAAGGGTTAAATTAAAGTACATTTTTGTATAATAACTGTTTTGAATAATAAATAATTATAATTGTAACGTAAGTATTTATCTAATTCACCAAGGTTTTGAATGTGTTGAATTGGTAGGTTTCAAAATTCACGAAAAGGAAGGGCGCTAAAACTTATTTTGCACACAGGTTCTGGCGTGCCTGTCTTCTGAAAACGTTAGTATTCTAAATTGCCTTTGTCTTTCATGATTTAGAATGAGTAGTCTAATATTGTAATTACAGTATTTTATTTTGCCACTCTGAAAA
The DNA here is from genome assembly GCF_048544385.1 of Mastigoproctus giganteus. NCBI lineage: Eukaryota > Metazoa > Arthropoda > Arachnida > Uropygi > Thelyphonidae > Mastigoproctus > Mastigoproctus giganteus. Next base: position 198,328,077 of record NC_143575.1, read on the forward strand.
GAAATAATTCGTTACTAGCTGGACTTGCCCAGCTAGTAACGAATTATACAGAAAGTTATTTTCAGTAATGTGTGTGTGTATTCGAGAGAGGCATTTATCTAGTAACCTGGAAAGAAAAAAAAAAAAAAAAAAACACAGCAAATCTCTATTAGAATAATGTTAATATTTTTTCAAAGTATACTAATGAATAATGCGCTGATAAATCTGATAAACTTGTAAAGAGGATTTCTTCCGCTGCAATCGTGATTTTTTCTCTGTAAATAATAAGGGCAATTAAGTTAATGAACATTACCAGTTGATAATTTATGTTTAAAAATGACTGGCTTCAGTACGACTGGTGCTTGCATTTAAAATTTAAATTGCTTGCTTCATTTGAATGTTGCAACGTACGGTTTTTGCACTCAGGAAACCTGTCCTTCCCTTGACTTCCCTTTGCAAAGTAACGAGTGCTCATGATAGACAGACTGCAGAAAACTGGATTTCCTTAAAGAGTTGGGGCCATCGGACCTTTATGATCTTTTCTAGGCTAATACGAGAAACCGCCCTGTCGTCAAGCTTGGTAATCCACGAGCGGTTACGGTATCCCAATAGGCCTTGGTCGTGAATAGTGTCGTGTGAGAGAGAGAGAGAGAGAGAGAGAGAGAGAGAGTTGTATGGTTTCCCCTGATAACGAACTTGACAGGAGGCTCCAAGCTCCATCCTAAGTGATTGGGCCACGTGCTACAGAACCATTGCTAACGTTTCTATAGACAGAGGAGCATTTGGGGAAAGATGTGTGTGTGTGTGGGGGGGAAAGATCTGTGGTTCGATCGGCATCGCTGATATATACCGTTGAGTTCTCTTTAAGGCCGCTACTCACGTCCAGGTCTATGCGGTACGCGTCAGTGTTTTTCGTAGTTTACTCCCCCTCCCTCCCCGGATCTGGACAGTTTGCTGTTCGTGTTAGCGTTTATATGTCGAAGTAGGATGGGGGGGGGGGTAAGAGGTGGGCTGGAATTCTGAGTTCGTCGCACGAAGGCTCATTCTGGTGGCAGTTAACATGAGTCATCCCATCTTTTCTCGATAGATTGAGTATTTATTAGTGTCTTCAGGGATGTTCGAACACCTCCTAGGGTCTTTTCCTTACATACCTTGAAGACCAAACGAAAATTGATTTAAAAGTTCGAATTATTGAAAGAAGTATTTGTAATTCCTACAGTGAATTAAATTTTTATTATTTATTTATTTATTTATTTATTTTTATTAAAGTAGCTTTCTCTCCGAATATCCACCATCCGCCATATCGTAAAAAGTGACTGTGACTTCTCACTACTGACTGACCACTAATGTGCCATGATTTATTTTTGTTCTTTTTTGTCGGTGTATTTTTATAGGTTTTTGTTCCTGAAACAATTGATGGATGGAAATGCTTCTCTTTTGTTCCTAATGATACGTATTTAAGTGCCTTACTGTGAAAACCTGCAAATATCAATGATCATTAAAATATACAAAGAAATGTCAATTACATAAGATACCAAAAAACCATATGACAAAGGTGACACGAAGAGAAAAAGTTTGTAACCGCAATATTACAGTAAAAATGGAGTTGTATTCGGTCGGTGTGTGAATCAATGTTTATAAGTGTATACACGGAGACTATAAAAACAAAACAAAAAAAGGGTATGAACGTAACCAGCAGGGTCAATTTGGAATTCACTCTGATGAAGAGTCGTGTATATAGTAAAGCTACTTTATCGGAATATCAATACGCCGTGGCTGCGTTTCGGGAATATCGCATCCTGAAAGAAATGAGAAAACTACTTTCGCTAGTTGAGTTGCACAAACGATGAAGTTTGAGCCAAAGGTCTGTTGTCTGTAGCTCGTGACAGAGGATCGCAACAGTGAAGATAAATAAATAAATTTTCTGTTTATACTCCGGGACGACCAAAAGGTCAGAGGAGTTCACAAGATAGACAAAATACAAGAAACAGCACCGTATTCAGCAGTCACGGGCTTGAACCCCGGTCATTCAAGGCACGTGTACTTATGCACCCGCGCGACTGACCACTCGGCTACGGCGGCTTAATATTAGTGGTATTTTAACTGAAGTTACAGTACAGCAGGAAATCCGTTTTAGTACGATAGTATTAGAGCATTTCAGAGATAGCTCTCGTTCCATGGTTGATTCTCTGGAAAGAGTGAAGATTGTAATATGAACCGTAGTCATGTAAAATCCATGTGCCGAAAATCCGGTTATAATGGAGGTATATAAAAGTGTTTTGTAAATTTTGTGATCTGATTAGAAGAATTTCCAGATAAAAAAAAAAAAAAAAATATATATATATATATAATAAATAAATTTTCTGTTTATACTCCGGGACGACCAAACGGTCAGAGGAGTTCACAAAACAGAGAGAATACAACAAACAACACCGTATTCAGCAGTCAGGGGCTTGAACTCCGATCACTCAAGGCGCGTGTACTCATGCACCCTCATGTACAATGAACACATGTGAATGCCAGATATGGCGAAAGTTACCTCCACATGATTTCCATTTAATGTCACTTTAATTTTCACATATTATTACTGCAGTAGAACCTCATAAAAGCGGTATTCAAATTGTTTGAATATTTTTCCGAAGGTAGTCGACCATACAAAGGCAGAGAGAAAATAGGTTGGTCGGCTTAAAAACTGCACCTCGGGTATCGAATTTATGCATTATGTTCCATCTGTAATTTATAATCACCAATTACTCTGTTTTACATATTTCCTAGACTGTTTGTCATCGTTACTATTCATTTGCAACGTATGAAATTATTCATTTTGTGAGACATTCAGTACTAATTCACAATATAATACCTACTTAGTTTTTAAAGCGATTCAGTTGTAAATCATATTGCACAATTTATACCTCATATTAAAAAAATTGGATACTTGCGATGCCCATACTGGATATAAGAACATTACTTATGTAGTAGTCAAGTCCGCGTGACTACCGAATACGGTAATTTTCTTATATCACTTTATCTTGTGAACTCCTCTGACACTTATCTGGTAGCTTCCTGAATGTAAACAGAAAATTTATTATTCATTTATTCGAATCAGCGACCTTTATTTCTTAGGCACACACTCTACCAACTGGACCAATGGGGCAGCACGGGTTAATGCTGGTGGCTATCGCTCTGTGGAAATTATCGGAATCAGTGTTATTTTATTATATAATATTATTATTATAAAATATCGGTGTAAATACACCATAGTGAACTCATAATGAAAAACTACATAAGTAGTGTAAAGGCATCGATTTGATTGTATCTTATATTGTGACTACCTTCACAACGAGTTACCATATATTGCACTACCTCGAATAAGTAACGCTTCACTAATAGAGAAGACTATTGTTACTTAATATCAATGGGCACCACCACCCAGACGGCACCGTTTGAAAAATGGTATGGATAAGATACTGTGTTATCCACATACTGTCCCTATTAGACTTAGGAAAACAAAAAAGGTGTAGGAGAGGAAGAAGAAGAACTGCCGTTGAAAGAAGAAAGGGACAGTTACTCCTCACACTCACTCACTCACTGAACTAACTAACCACTCATAAATCCCCCGAATAGGCAACGCTTCCCCATTAGGTAAGACTATTGTTACCTATTCGCGGTAACGAGAGCCCCACCATGTCCCCCCCCCCCAGACGGCACCGTTTGAAAATGTTGTTTTTGGTTTTTAGGAGCATTAGCAACTAAGGCCATATTGCTCCAGTATATGCGGTGGTCATTCCTTAACCTTTCCGCATCCTCCGTATTTGGTGGTGACGGGCTTCCCACCTGGCTACGGAGGCGCCTCACCGTTTGAAAAATGGAATGGGATAAGATGCTCTGTTATCCTCATACTGTCCCTATTAGATTTAGGAGAGCACTCGCCGAACTCAAACACTCATGAATCCCCCGAATAGGCAACACTTCCGCATTAGGAAAGACTGTTACCTGTTCATGGCAACGAGGACCTCATCAAGATCCCTCTCCCCAAACGGCACCATTTCAAGGCTTGTTGGCCTATCGTCGGTGGGTGGGCAGGTACCCTGGTGTTGCAATCATGCCGACCCATTGTAAAGTTATTTCCACAATATGAGTGATGCCAAAAGGTGTGCAAGATAATACTTAAATAAAATATAAATGCTCAAGGCATAATATATTAGGAGTTTAAGATACACTAAAATATCGGTGTATATACACTATAGCGAACTCATATAAGTAGTGTAAAGGTATCGATTTGATTGTATCTCATATTGTTACTACCTATTATTGGTATTAGGTATTATTATATTGAGTTCTGTTGTTATGTCCTGGCATTTGGCTGCAGGACCCTGGTGGGACCTCACGTTGTCCGCACACTCCGTTAGGAGACAGCCCATTATGAGTTCACTATAGTATTTACACGGATATTTTATAGTGTATTTTAAACCCACAATATATTATGCCTTGAGCATTTATATTTTATTTAAGTATTATCTTGCACGCCTTTTGCACCTCTCATATTGTGGAAATAACTTCAGAACTGGGTTGGCATGATTGCAACAACAGAGTACCTGCCATTTTATAGCGTATTTTAAACTCATAGTATATTAGTTAAACTAATTGTATTTATATTTTATTTAAGTATTATCTTGCACGCCTTTTGCACCTCTCATATTGTGGAAATAACTTCACAACTGGGTTGGCGTGATTGCAACAACAGAGTACCTGCTATTTTATAGCGTATTTTAAACTTATAGTATATTATGCCTTGAGCATTTATATTTCATTTATTTATTTATTATCTAATAAAAATATTCAAATATGTTTTCGACAATATATATAGATTATTTAATCAACAAAAAGCATATTTGTTTTATTTTGCAATTTTAAGCTCTCCGCGAATTCACAACTGTAAAATTACAATTTTGTCTCTGATCATGTGACCGTATTAAATTATGCTGTAGTGAAAATATATATAATATGAATTATCCCTGAATGCATTCGCCATGTGCATAACTTTCAAAAAACCAGAATTTTCAAAAATTTGATTTTTTTAAACGCAACGCATGTGCTACGTCCCCAGAATGCCAGATTTATGAGGTTATACTCCATTTGATGTGTGCATAGCGTTAGGCCAGGCGCCACCTGTGGTTCCCCCATCTGCGCCGTATGTACGCTGTGAAGAAATATAGTACTGTATTACTGTAAATACCATGAAAGTGTTATGTTGAATGTGTAGTATTATGTTGGGTTATGTCCTGGTATTTGGACTCAGGGCCCCTGGTGGTCCCGCACATACACACCGCCAGGCAGCCCATTATTTATTATGAATACGATTTTTTTTTTTTTTTTCGAATTTCCATGCTCGCCTATTATATATGGGGGAAATGGCTGTTGTTATTTGGTTTTTTAGGAGCATTAGCAACTAAGGCCATATTGCTCCGGGATATGCAGTGGTCATTCCCTGACCTTTCCGCATCCTCCGTATTTGGTGGTGACGGGCTCGAACCCCGGTCTAATCAAGAAGCGTGTGCTACGCACTGCTGCTCCTTCCCACCTGGCTACGGAGGCGCCAAGGGGGGGGGATGTGGCGCTGGTGGCACCAGCTGTATACTAGCTAAATTAGTGCGCTAATAAAGTTAATTAATAAAGAAAACTATATACTCGTGGATAAAGAGCGACACAGAAGAATAGTGGACGTCAAGGTCATTCCTAGTGTCTCGTTGGGTAGTGATCACAGGTCAGTTGTTGGAGTTTTAAGATTCTCTAAATTGAAGAGGATTAAAATAACAAGAGAGAGAAAACTACGAGTGTGGAAGTTGAAAGAAGAGTTCAGGAAGGTTGTAACTAAGACAGTGGTGAACAGTGTTGAACCAGAATGGAAAGCATTCAAAGACATTACAGTAGGACTGACAGGGCTGGTTTCCGGAAGGACAAGCAATAGAAGGAGATGGAAAGAAACCCCATGGTGGAATGAGAGGACGAGAGAGAGGCTGTGAAAATCAAGAATAATGCATCCAGAACAGAAATTATGAGAATACCGAGAGTTATAAAACCGTGAAGAGAGAGGCCAAGAGGATAGTTAACGAGGAGGGAAGACTGTGGTTGGAAGATTGGAGTGAAACTCGACGACAAAATATCGACGGTAATAAAAAGACGCTGTATGGTATGGTGAGGAACAGGAGAAGAGATGGTGAACAGAGAAAATACTTGATGGATGATAATAAGAACCTAATAAACAAGGATGAAGAGATAAGAGAAACATGGAAGAAGTATTTTGAAAATCTGTTGAACGTGCAGGACAGCCAGCAAAAGGGACAAGGGCATGTTGATCATAAAATAGGGGATGAAAGAGAAGATATGGAGAGAGAGAGAGAGAGAGAGAGAGAGAGAGAGAGAGAGAGAGAGAGAGAGAGAGAGAGAGAGAGACCAGACAAACTTGAAATGGAATGATGTAATGCAGGCATGGAAATAGCGGGTGGTTATAAAATAAGTTTCCATATTCAGGAGACCCTAGTGTCAAAACGGTTAGAGATAGCACTGTGAAAATCGATGGGTATGTCATTTAGGGTATGGGGAAGCAATTTGTAGAAGAAAAAATAATTAGTTCAAATGTCCACCACCAGGGGAGAAATTGACACCGCAAACATGAGATGGAATACAGTACTTAACTTAGGATTAGATTTTAATATCAGAACATAGAAATCTACAGATAGTGTTCTACGTGCTTTCGTTCACTTGAGATGACATTCTGAAAACGGAGGACTGCGTGCGGCACAGTTTCGCGTAGCATCTCATTGGGGATGTTGGCTGGCTACATGCTGTTTAATGCTTGCTTTCAAATCGACAAGCGTCTATATGTCGCCACGGTAAACTCTGTCTTGCAGGTATCCCTATAGCCAGAAATCACAGGGATTGAGATCTGTGGTGGGATTGAGGGCTGGCCAGAACTGCTGAAAGACTCTAGAAGTGATGCGATCATTTCCGAATGTTGAACGGAGCCGTTCCTTCACTTGTTGACCAACGTGGGGGGAGGGTGACACCATCTTGCATGAACACTACGGTCTCCAAGCATTGCCTTTCTTGCAGAGCGGGAATAATATGATCTCTTAGAAGAGTACCGTGCACTAGTTTCCGTTCACCTTACAGGTATCGATCATTCGCGCCCATGTATCGTCAAGTTCCATACGAGCCATAAATCGTAGAGCAAAGTCTATTAGTTGTTGCTGATCACAAGACTTTAGTTCTTGCACTACGTGAATCTTGTACGGGAACCAGTGTAGAATTATTCAGAGACTTTACGTACAGTAGACCAAGGAAGGTTCAAGTCTCTTGACACATCTCTGACTGGTAGTGTTTCGCATTCTGACCTAGAAGCCCTTGCACTTCATCCACTACTTCCGTTCTGATACGTGGTCATCCCCTGCCTGGAATTACACCTAACTCCCTGGTCGGTCGCTTCAAATTTCTTTATAAGTTTTCGAATTACCACTGACGTCAAAGGTCCTTTATGCAAATCTTTAAGTTTCCGATATTCACGTAGTGCTGCATTAGCATTACTATTATTTTGGTAGAACAGTTTTACTAAAAGAGCACGTTCCTTTATTTGTAAGAGCCATAATGGTTATTGACGGTGGCATTGGCCTTTCTGCTTTTATCTAACAGGATGTCATTTGGGTAAGCAGCGTGTCTTGAAGTAAATGACAACTTTTACATATGTGCAGCGCCGTTTCCCACCTAGTGGCGGAAATTTGAACTAATTTTTTTCTTCTACAAATCGCTTCCCCATACCCTAAATGACATACCCACTGATTTTCACAGCGCTAGCTCTGACCGTTTTGACTGGCACCCAACAGTATTGCACTTCCTCTGTTGGGTGCAGGTTTGTGCTTTGCACTTCAGTATAAAATAGTAGAGACAGGTCCGACTCCACGTGCCCGGGACGGGCATCAGCCAGCAGCTGAAGATGTCAGCTGCTTCCTGATGGCAGAGAGACCTGACATAAACAACATACTAAGCTCATAAACATTTCTTTAATACAATTTTAATCTTTCCTATACAAAATTGTCTATTTTTACTATAATTAGTGTACTTTATCTACCAAATTTTCTTGTTTTGAATATTCAATTTCTTAGCTATAATTCAGGCCCACTTTACAGTTTTCTGTATTTTTAAATGATTTAGGTGGAGATGGGCATATGCCTGGGAACCACCCCGACACAGTATACACATACACACACATGACCGTTTTGACTAGTCTCCTGAATAAGGAAACTTATTTTATAACCACTCGGTACATCTACAGTTAAGTCTTCTGGTATAGATGAGATAAACGGAGAGATGCCGAAGGCTACAGGCGAGGCAGGGATAGCGTGGACATACAGACTGTTCCCTAAGATCTGGGATGTGGAACAGTATGGCTTTAGGCCTGTCAGATCGACGGTGGATCTAATTTTTTGCATCAGGCAACTGATGGAAAAGTGTTATGAACACAAAGAATTATGGATGGCATTTTTGAACATAAAGAAATCGTTTGGTGCCGTGAAGAGAGAAAGTGTGGGAGGCTTTGAGAAATTCGGGGATAGAGGAACACCTTGTGAAGAGAATTGAGAATATGTACACCAATACAATGAGCAAAGTAAGAACAGTGATGGGGTTGACGGAGAGCTTCGAAATAACATCAGGTTTGTGGCAAGGAGGCTTCCTGTTACCGCTACTGTTCATAGTTGTCATGAATGATGTGCAATGTAGAGTGGTGGAACAACTTGGACAGGACCACATGACCTCTGCTTATGGGGAGAGATCAGGGAACAAATTCAACGGCAAGTTGATGTATGGGCTAGTATCATGTCCTGCCACCTCATTTTCTCATTCAGGAGAAGAGTGACGTAATGGTTCTAAAGAGGAGTGGCGAGTCTGACGGATACATTACAATGGTGGGAAAAAAAAGAGCTAAAAGTGGTTAACAACTTCAAGTATCTAGGAAGCACCATTACAAAGACTGGAGTGATAGACGAAGAAAAAATAATATGAATATTGATTATGTTGTTTTGTACTCGTACATTAGTTGCTTCCTTTAATGATTGCTAATTAGGCAGGTTTGAAAAACTGCTTTCTTTTATGATTGCTAATTAGGCAGATTTAAAAAAAATTTCTTTAACTTACGAGAAGTTTAAATAGTTTGCGTAGTAGCGGGTGAGAGAGTATTTTTGCGAAAGTGCCCGAATGCTCAATGATCAGAATAAGTACGGCCGCCTTACATGTATGGAATCACGTTGTAATCCTTGAAAGAATAACACGATGGTATAAATAAGAAAGACAAGTCTTCGAATGGTTTTAACTCAGGGTACAAACAATGGACTTTTCATAAATTGCATCTATTAACGATTACATATTAATAATGTATTGTTTGAAGGAAATGATTGGAAATTAATGATTAAATGTTGAAAGGAAAAGCAGTTAATTTCCTTTTTTAATTTCTTTTAATTAAATAAAATAATTTCCTTTTAATATTTAATGTGAATACGTAGTTATTATTTGTGTGATGAAAATTAGTAATAATTTTATTAATAATGCAAAGTGATCTTAAAGTCAGGAAACCAAAAGTTTTATATATATGTAAGATATAAAAATGTTTTGTGAAAATAAGAAATTTTATTTAAAACTTGCAGAAAGATGGCGCTCTCTGCGTTTAGATGATTGATTAGCAACAACAAACGTAATTCAAGATGGCGAGAAAACTTTCAACCAATCATGCAAAAGCAATAAAGGCATTTGATAAAATTTCAACGCAAGAGATGTGCCAAGGATATTTTCCATTTGGAAAATTGCGAAACGAGCACGCTCTTTGGCCTACTAACAGGTCGGATTTCTTGGAAAATTCACGCTAAATTCTAAAAGTGGTGTATTCATTACACCTGCATTATGAGATGGAGTAGATAGGCGTCTCCGTAGCCAGGTGGGAAAGAGCAGCAGTGCGTAGTACACGCTTCTTGATTAGACCGGGGTTCGAGCCCGTCACCACCAAATACGGAGGATGCGGAAAGGTCAGGGAGTGACTACCGCATATTCCTGGAGCAATATGGCCTTAGTTGCTAATGCTCCTAAAAAAAAATGGAGTAGATATTTTGTGATTTGAGCTTAGTAGATCAACGGGATATTATCAAATATATATAAAACTTTTCATTTTTATTTTGCTTCTGGAACTACATCTCTCACTCCCTTTTGCTCCAACACAATATTTATGGAACTCAGTTTTGCAGCTCCCTCACTGAAATCCACTTTAAAAATTGAGTTCTTTCCCAAATCTTATTTTTGTGTTTCTCTTCCCTTTTTGTGTTTCTTTTACTTTCTGAGTCCATTTTCTTATTCTTTTGTATTCTCTTTCACTTTTCATTTTCTCCTCGTATTTTTCTTTAAAGTGAAAGTATTTACATTTCCATTCCTATGTCTCTATTCTTTTATTGTTAGAGAGGGGGAGAAAAGGACCAAAAAAAAAAAAAAAAAAAAAAACCACCAGGAAGCATGATGATATTCGACATAAATGTGAGCTTCTAAAAGAAGAAACATCCACTGTTATCACTCTTTGTTTTGTACTTCCCCCTTTAATTCTACCTCTTCTTTGTCTTGCCGGTGTCTTCGAACGTTAACAAAAGGCCAAACGAATTGCTTCTGTTTGTTTTGCTGTATTCTCGATAGTAGTTTTCTTTAATGGTCTTTTTACTATAGCCATGCTTAATAGAAAAAAACAACCGAGTAGGTTTAGGTATGTTTGGCTGTCTTTTTATTTTATGTACAGCACCTTAATTCTATTTGACTGTCGTCTTGTACGGTTGTGTTGATGCAATTACCTCGGGATTCCATTCTGGATAAACTAAGTAAAGTCCTCTTTGTTTGTTAAGTGTTTCGCTAACATCTTTAAAATATCATTAAATGCTAAATTCTAGGGCAGACACGGACAATTGTTCTTTCTTTTCTGTACAGCTGGGTCTTAAAGAGTTGAATAAATTAAACGTACAATAAGGAAGTAGAGAATAGCGTGCTTGTCTTTTTTTATTATTTTTTTTTAATTTTAACTCTACTGCTTCCATTCAGACCTTTTATCAAAGTTTCTTTTCTAGATGTACAGTAATTTAGATTACATTGTTAACTGGGTGTGTGGAGGAAAACAAAAATTACTACTGTGTTTCGTCCAAGTTGTCTTCAGCTGAGCTTTTGCTGTGAGTGTGAGAAAGCACATTAAACGATATTAAACATTCTCTTACAGAGTAATGTCTCGACGGTAAATCTCGACAATCTCTCGTAACTCATCGAGTAGTGCGAAAATTTAGCTTACCTACCTTTCAATTATAGCGACTGGAATCGAAAGCACATATTCCCGCTTTGTGTGTACTCCTACCGCAGTGTTCAAATTAGAGTTTGGTTATCGATCAGCACATTTCAGTATTCGGTTAATTAGTCATTTGTATGTACATCAAGAGTGGTAATTGGCAGTTACTCCACTAAGTCAAATGCTCACTTTCTAGCCAGCAGTTCGAAGCGAAACAGAAGATAGTGCATGTTTGTTATCTTTTCCCATGACTGAAATATCACACAGACACACACGGTATCTAATTAATTTGGTGTTCAAAGTACACACACACACACACACACACACACACACACACACACACACACACACACACACACATATATAATCACATTAATCAGTACCTGACAATACAGCCTCGTTTAATTTCATAAATTGTACTCGGTTGAGAGGACAGCTTTATCGGATTAAACTAACAGAAGGTTTAGATTGTTCACTCGATCGTGCCGCTCACCTTTTACGCGTAGACAGCGTTATACTAGTGTCTTAGTTATTAGCCATGCAATCTTTAAAAGAAATGAGTTTATCTGTTTTGTATGGTTATCAGAAACTGTTAAAATCGAAATTGATAAATAATAAATAAATAAATAAAATTATTCAAACCAAATGATGGAAGAAAAAAACCTTATACTGCTTCAGCCAAAAAAAAAAAAAAAAAAAAAAAATCCTGAGTCAATCACAATTTTCCCATTTCTAAAAAGTAAAATTCTAATTCCGCCTTGAACCTCGTCATACTCTCCACTTTAATTACCTTGGGTGGCAACTTATTCCATTTAATAGTGCCCTCGCGGGTATCATAGTGGATATAATCACTGCCACACCGAGGGCGGGGAGCCGGGTTCGAATCCTGTGGTGGGAGATTTATTTTCTCTGTCTCTCACAACGTGGCTGAGTTGGGCTGTCTCGGGCGAGGATGTTATGGTTTTTTTTTGTTTTTTTTTTTTTACTCCCTAAACTCGGATTTTTCGTCCAGCAAATAGGTATCGACTAAATACACGCAATTTGCGGACACGATATATGACGCGTCATAGCCTTAGCACAAATGGTCTGAAAAATGAAGTTTAATGCTTCTAATTGTAAGTTTTGCTCCCGAAGAACTGAAATCTAGACGTTACTTATAAGCCGGGGAGAGTAGGCTCAAAAGTTGTCCAGGATGAAAAATTTTTTGGGTTATGATATGACATAACATATGTCATATCATAACCCAAATGTTATGATATGACATTTGGGTTATATGACATATAACCCAAATGTCATATCATTTGGGTTATATGTCATATAACCCAAATATATATTTGGGTTATATGACGTCGTATATGACATTTTTCATGCAGTGTAAACAAGTGGCAAGGAAGGCATGACGTTCTATGATATATAGGACCTTCGCAAGTAGGGAAAGGAATGTCATTGTCCTTTTATATAAGACGATGGTGCAACCACATTCAGAATATCGTGTTCAGGTCTGAAGGCCAGCCACACTTGAAGAAAGTTTCTAGAAGGGATTCACAGAAGGGCTGCTAGATTGGTGAGGGGTGAAGAACGGCTTAGAAAGCACTGTCTATAAAGCTTCACAATTAGACCTTTCAGGAGGGATTGATAGAGGAATACAAAGCCTTGCAAAGAATCAGTAAAATCAGCGAGGAGGGTATATTTTCACTAGTAGAAGAGGGAAGAACCAGTAGGCATAAATACAAAATTTTAGGGAGTAACAGAAGGCTAAATTTCAGGGTTTATTTTCGGACAGCGTATTGTAGATCATTGGAATGAATTGCTTGCTACAGTCGTTGAGGCAGAGTTTATAACGTTCAAGAAAGCGGAATCCGATAGCCACTTTTGGAGATGGAGAAGGTATGAACGATAGATAATTTTTTTTTTTCCTTCTTGACATTAAAAACGTTTTTACTGGCATAAATAACCATAAACATAAATAAAAATTTTGTAACGAAAAGCCGTCATGCGAAAAGCGTTACAAAAATGTATTCCAGTTTAATTTATCTTCTATTGAACCAAATTTAATGAAATTTTGCACTGAGCTTCATGTTAGCTCTATACTAGAGAAAAAAAAACTTTCAAACCTCTGAAAATTGCAATACTTTTTCCAGGATAGTGGAAAATATGAACGTGTGATCAAGGAAATTTTTTCACGTAATGAACGGGATAATGTGGACGTATAGCACAGGGGGTGGCCAACGAGTCGATCACGACGAATTTTAAATATACAGTCATCCCTCGATTTGTGCACCTTGTGCAATGTAATTTTTGAGATGGTAGATCGCGGCACATTTTGAAGGAAAAAAAAGCAGATCACATCACATCACAAATTAAGTAGGCCACTCCTGGTATAGCATATCGTTGGAAAGCTAAGGAATTTAGAAACAGAAATATTATAAGGTTTTAAGATACAAAAATAACTTTTTGTAAACTGGGAAATGCATTAATTCGAAAACGCATCTGGTTTCAAGTCACCTGATGTTTTCTGATTGAATGTAATAATACTATTACAAACATGTTTTTGACGACCACAGTTCATTCTGTGCGTCACGATCGATTAAAACATTTCCAATGGCGGGAAATGTGTATCACATATAAGAGTAGAAATGGCTCTTCAGAACTAGATGGATGCTTTATTTATGTCAGTAGTGGCCAGCCTTTTTCCGTAACGTAACACATTATGTTGTAAATATGTCGCGTGACGCCGAAGGGCAGAGCAAAATGCTAAAAAAAAAAAAAAAGAAACTGTTCACAATTGGTTATTCAGTTACCAGCTTTCTATAAAATCTCATCCAAAGCTTTTAATCAGAGCCTGGTACTGCCTAGAAGTTTTGCTAGTTCATTAAATGAATTTTGTGCTAAACCCTTGAATTAATAAAAGTAATTTTACGTTTACAAAATAAATTTCATATAGGTCAACAAGAGTATAAATTAAACATGCTTGTGTTTATTTTCACTTTTTATTTGTCAAATCAGTTGTATACTGTAATTCTGTTTTCCAAATCGGAAGGCGGGCCGCGTGCTCCCACTCCTTTATATTGTGCGGCCAAGTAGGCAATCTTCAAGTCCCCTCAGTTTAAATTAGCATATCACAAGTATAGTTTCACAATTGACTTTTGAAAATATCCTTTTTAATAATATTCTATTTTTTTTTTTTTATGTTGCTTTCTCATATTTCATGTATATTTTCCTCAGAATTTAGCAATTACAAGGCCAGGGGAAAAAAAATACTTATTTTTTATTTATTTATTATTATTTTTTTTTCCCCGACCGGGAGAAGGGAATTAAAGTCAAAAACTAAGTTTGTAGTAAAAAAGATTTCATATATTTTATGAAAACGTTATATGCAATACTAAATATTGAATGGGTCTATTAATCTTATTCTATTTACAAAAATGTTTATCTGATAACAAAACATTTATTTTGTCTTGTTTTTGCCTTTTATAATCATCCATTGGTGTCTCCCGTACGAGATTCCAAAAGTAGTTTGCTAACTTATTTGGACTCCATTTTCCATTGTGTCTTTTTTCCTTTTGAGAAATATCTTGGTGACACCTTTCACTGTTGTTCATCAGGGACCGCTCCCAAGTTTTCAGGAAAAAAGTTTAAATGGGAATGTAGGAAATGAAGTTTTAATGACATGTTACCTCCCAATTCTCTCTGTAAGCTAAATTTGGCTCATTCACAATTTCACTGTAATTTTGTGATTTCTCATTGCGTAAAAAGTTCCGGCAGAAGTTTTTGAATGCTTTCCAGTCTCTTATTTCTGTAGAATTTTTAATTTTTTAGTGAATTCCTCACCTTGGAACAGCAGTTTGATTTGAGGACCTACAAAAATTCCCTTTTTTGTCCATTGCTTTCACAAATATTTTTTATTAACCCTAGCTTGATGTGCAGTGGAGGTAAATAGATTTTTCACTTATCCACCAAAGGAGGACGCGGTACATTTTTCTGGCCTGGTGTAGTTTCTGAACGGACTAGCTTTTTTTTTTTTTTTTTTTTGTCCTGTTGTGGCAATCCTTCGCTCGGCTGTCCTACTCGTATAAAAAGCAGCAGTATTTAGTCCACCTTGCAACCCAGTCAGTCAACAAAGCTACCACTTTTAGGTCTGTACAGATATTCCATTTGTATTTCTTGATAGCATATTTTTTTTGCAAAAGAACCTGTTAAGTTCTCATACGTTTCCTTCATGTGAACCATGAAGGAAACCTACGAAAGGGCCCAGTGGTATAGATGGATACAGTACTTATTTCCATTTTGGAGTTGTTGTTATTTGGTTTTTTTAGGAGCATTAGCAACTAAGGCCATATTGCTCCGGGAATATGCGGTGGTCATTCTCTGACCTTTTCGCATCCTCCGTATTTGGTGGTGACGGGCTCGAACCCCGGTCTAATCAAGAAGCGTGTGCTAAGCACTGCTGCTCCTTCCCACCTGGCTACGGAGGCGCCTTCATTTTGGAGTAAAACTCTTTCAAACTGATCTTGGATGAAACAGTAAAAAGCCTCCACTGCTCGGAAACGTGCTCCAGATTAATTCCTGGACGTTGTTACAATAAACCAAAGCATCATCCGTGGAGTAATATGTCGTTATATTAGATTTCCCCTTCCTGTAAAATTGACACCATTTCCAAGAATATTCCACTGATGACGCCGTGATCCAGTAATTGAGCCTTGGTTTTGGAGAGGTCAAATCTCTGACCAAATCATTCAATTCTGCATTAGTGATTAGATGCGGCTTTGCAGTATCAAGAGTTGAAAAAGTCTGAATCTGTACTCTTTCTGGGTTCTGCATCTTCTGGGGACTCGTTTGCCGATCCTGAATCAGAGTGAAGTCCATTCTGGTGGCTTTGGCACTGGCATTGTATCATCGTGCGGAACCGACCCTAGAGCAGAAGGTATGTTGGATACTCTACTTTATGCTTGGATTTCCCAGAAAAACTAGAAATATTGGTCATACAAAAGTAACAATCGTTTATGTCGTGTCGAGGTTCCCGCCATATCACCGGAACAGCAAAAAAGCATCAATTTACGACTACCTCTAAGCCAGCCTGTTTGACCTTGAACATGAGCTAAAGGAAATCTTTGGAGCCCATACTTTATCTTGATATCTGACCTTACATCCAAAATAGAGTTCATAGGCTTTTCTCACAAGTTGTGACAATGGCTTCTGCTGCGATTTTAATACCACTTCTCCGCAAATGTAGCAAAAGCTATCAGGCTTATTTCGGCAAGACCGCGACATATTCCATGTACGGTTGAGGTATGCGCACATAGGAACACAATTAAGAAATTGTAGATTTTTATTTCTAATTTAAATATAGTTCGCTATTTACACTAATGCACGCAACATTTGTTTACAAACACTAAAGCACTTGTTCACTTTGTTCGATGCTTGCTTGGTGCGGAACCCGCTCGTATAATACTGTTGAGTAGTTTGTAGAAGGCTTACAGTGTTTTTAGAGAACTCTTGAAAGTTCTAGAACCTTCCAGAAACATCCTGACCTTTCTTTCACACGTAAAATATTTTAGAACAGTCCGAAACATTCTTGAGATGTAAAAAAACTCCCGAGTGCTCTAGAAATCTCCCGACTGTTCTAGGGAAAAAAAAAAAGATAAAATGGTTGGAAAAGATGATTAAACCTACTACAGGTCTTGATTTTCGGTAATCAACCGACGATATTTAAAAACTGATGGTGATGAGAACTTTTTAAGCATATATCTGAGTTTTTGAACACATTTCCTACGAGAATCTATCGAAATTATTTCAGGGAGGAAATTGATGCCGACCCAGTGTTATTATAACCATATAATAGGAAAGTTATTTTCCTATTATATGGATTTTCGTATTTAATTATTAAATGCGGGAAAAAAAAAATGTTGATAATAAATTTAAATTCCGTTTCGAAAAATGCGTAATTAGTACTAAGGAACTGGTCTTGCGTACTCAACCGCTTTCTCGAAAACCCATGACTGACCTAGGAAAACCATAGGTAATTTGTTCTTCCCTGATGTTATGAATAAGAAAGAAATGTAATTGTGAAATGGCAAACCCATGTGCTCCCTTGACTTCCCTTTGCAAAGTAGCAAGTCTCAAGATAGAAAGACTGCAGAAAACTGGATTTCATTAAAAAGTTGGGACTATCTGACCTTTATGATATTTTCAAGGCTAGTGCGAGAAATCATTCTGTCGTTAAGCTTGGTAATCCACAGCTAGTTCTAGGATGACAGACCCATCTCCGAGTAATATCAGTTCTGGAACTATGGGAACGGCATCGATTCTCCCTATTTTCACCCCTCTCCTGTACATAGTTTCTTGGGGGGTCATTTGTTGGATTAGGATTGTTGTTAAGTTTTAGGCGCATCAGCGACTTAGACCGTATCGTGCCATTTGTGTATTGTGTTGCACAAGTGTGTGTGTGTTCACGGCCCGATTTGCTTATTGTGCGGCCCAAAACCTTGGAACCCTACTCTCACCGCCTGAGATCAGCTAACTACAGCCCCTGTTGAAGAAGTTTTAGAAATTTCTTCGATCCATGACAGGACTCGAACTTACCCCTCTCAAATGAATGACAAGTGCCGAAACCACTGTATTCTCATGGAGAATTTGGATTAGGAAAGACGCATTAGTTTTCAAACCGGGTATTATAAGATAGGATTGTCTGTTTGCTAGGCTAAGAAAAGAAACAAAAAATAAATAAATAAATAAATAAAATAAAATAAATAAATAAAAACCCTCCACCTGGAATCGGCTAACTTAACTTCTCCCTTTTCGTGAACGAAAGGATTCGAACCCGGCATGTTCCATTCAAGTCGTGGGGGGGGGGGACATCTATTCGTTGCTGCTCAAGCAATTTTTTATACAGAAAATAAATTGATTTGGGAAGCGCAATATGGCCTAAGTGCGCCAGAAAACACCACAACAACAACAACAACATAGCCCGCCGTAGCCTAGTGGTCAAGCGAGCGGGTGCATAAGTACACGTGCCTTGAGTGACCGGGGTTCAAGCCCGTGACTGCTGAATACGGTGCTGTTTCTTGTGTTCTGTGTATCTTGTAAACTCCTCTGACCGTTTGGTCGTCCCGGAGTATAAACAGAAAATTTATTTATTTATTTTATCTATTCGTCGAGCTACAAGCTGTCTAATAATCTGACAGTGTTACTTATGAACAGGTTTTTTTACAGAAACTGACATTTTATAGTGTCATTTTTTGCTTTTCGTGATTTACTTCAAATTAATATATTAATGGCGTCAACAGCTGCAGATAAACAGCTTCCGTTTAACCTCGATTCGATGATTATTAATATCATCAGTTCAATGAAAAGATTCAAATTACCTTGAAAAGAAATTTCATGAAGCCAGTTACCATTGCATAAAAACCGTCTCCAATAGTTCCACGGAAAGTTTGTTCATTAAACTTCTCGCTAGGAGGGGGGTCATTGAGAACCACGTGTCCGATGGGAGGAAATCTGAATTTCTCATTAGTTCCAATCTAGCAATTTGGATGTGCTTAACTGATGATGCTAATTTGTTTCGGAGAGGGGAGCAGTCATTAGTTGTGCGTCTTGAAGACTCCCGAGGCATGGCTGTTTTCCTGGAAACTTCTAGTTGCGCCTATCCCAGCCACCTAGAAAGTACAGTTTATATAACGGAAGCCACGACTAAGAAATATTAATAATGGTCTGGTAGCATCCTTCTCTCTTCCCCACCCATTCCGGTGAAATAGCTTAATGAGCGTAAAAGACATCTAAACTTAACAAGGCAAACCGACACACAGTTTCTTAGTTAACATTACCCAACGTAGTTTTCCGTAATCTTTCTTATACTACATAAGTTCTAATGAGGTGGCTGCCAGAATGCAAAAAATTTCCTCACTTCTTTTTTTACTTATTTACTTTTATTACTTTGTTTTCAAAGACAAAAGATCTGTGACCAGATTAACGAAGCAGAACTGCTAATGCAAATCAAAAAAATTCTCGTTGATTATTGCTTCTGTAACGTAAGAATGAAAGTTACTTATTGAGCTGTTACAAAACTCCATTTTGTGATCAATCCAGCTTTTTTTTTTCTTTTTTTATCATTACGAAATTCTCTGTAATTCGCATTATTCTAACATGTTTTTGGAGAATAAGGAAACGGCGTTTAAAAGCGATTTTTCTGTTGAAAGACAGATCTTGTGTATTTACAGATAGCACGTATTGCGTGCCTGGAAGATATAAGAAAGGAGGAGAAGGAAACAAGAAACAATTCCCTATCTAGTGTAACAACCGTTTACGGAAACGTAAAGGACAAGCAGAATTTAATTGTAGAGTTGGTGGCATTCAGATCTCCGACGATTTAATATTCCATGGTCTTTTGTGCAGATCGACTTTTTCCGTAAAATAAACGCCGTGAAACACGGATATTAAAAAGCACGTAGCATGTTCTGTTGGGATCCCTCTTGTACTTCCCACACTTAGGAAATTGTATTCCATTGAAGACGAGATGGCATTCTGAATACGCCACGAATGGCTAAATGGCTTCTTTATTGATTTGTGGTACGTTTTATTTGAATATCCCAGGTCGCTTTGTGGCCCTGTTCCTCTCTACTGTGCACCGAAAGACATGAAAACATGGAGAAAACATTTCCTAAGAGACTCTCACGTATTAGACATTTCGTATTTCCTCTCAGGTTCGTTTTTATTTATGTGAATGTATTACGTAATTCTTGTTCCTGTATACAAAGAAGTTTTTTTTTTCTGTGACTTGGTGGAATATTTTTGTTTGAAAATTACATAAATAAAAAAAATAAAGTAGATTGTGTTTTAAATACTGGTGTAATCAATCCTATAACAGGGTTACATCAGCGATTTAAAACACCATATAAAAATTAAACCTTTCTGATTATGAAATTGACTGAAACAGCCTTTTTCCATCCCAACTTTATAAAACATAAAAATAACCATATTTTAATATCTTAATACTCTTGACTTAGCCAGCGGTTACTATTAAAGCCGACGATCTCGTAGCTGCTGAGGCTATAAGGAGGCAGGTATATTGCATTTGTAAAGGGAGTGCATTCTACTGCAGGATGAAAAACCGAATTTCCGGAGGGGAAATCATTCAACTTTTTCCGAGTAACTTCACCGCGATGTGAACTCGGTGGCTATACCCCCACTCCCTCTGATCAGGCTGCGGGAAAAGCGACGTTACAGCTTATCACTTCGAAATTCGCATATTTCCCATCGTTAGATTAGAGATTATGTTACAGGACTAGACTTCAACTGATATACTTTTTTGTGCAGCTGATTTATAAAAAATCAAATTCTGCAAAAAATCATTGTAGAGAAAACTGTTGGGATATGTACGCTCAAGAAAATAATAATTCCCGGAGTATAAACAGAAAATTTATTTATTTAATTATTTAAAAAAAAAATACAGAAAAATATCATCCTTGGCAGGTGTCAAACTCAATACTCTCACAACGGATGTAAGGTCAGGTGTATGACCAGTCAGTTACTTGCATATGAATATTTTGTAATTTTATGTGCTAGATATAACGTGACTTTGTATTAGCAAATGGACTTAGCTTTCATCATTAAACGCAGTATCAAGTGTCGTCGTGAATTCAGTTTTATTTAATTTTAGAATGTCTGTTCAACCACTATGCCCTTTTTGCAACTTATAAAACCTCTATTTTTTTTCCTTTTTTTTTTTTTTATTTAACCATAAACGGTAATGTATCCCTCATCGAAAGCTTATAAAAATCTTATTTGTAAGATTTTGTAAGATAGTGTCATGCGACAATATTATGTAGCCGAAGTTAAATAAACAAAACCACGCTGACTCTACATCAAAAGAAATTTATTCTTATGAAACCTTAGAGAACAAGTCAATGTTTCAGGGTGATAGAACAGTTCTTCGGCATTACAACTACGTAACAAAGTTAGTTAAATGTGCATTACATTTCAGGCGCGTTCGATTTTTTTTTTTTCTTCAATTAATTGATTTTTTTTTTCTGTGATTAAAAATTTTGAAAAGTAAATAACTAATTATCTTGTCACCAATTAAGTATTAAAATAATAAATATAATTGTTTTCACTTCACTATACATACCTCACAACGTAATATTTACTCCACGTTTCGTAATACATTGTAATTACAGCGTGGGAAATGCAACAAGTATTTCAGGCTCTATGCTTAAATAAATTAAACAATCGTAGTGTGCTGTCAACGCTTTCCTAATGCAGTTTGATTTTCTCTCTACCTGTATTTTAATAACAATTGAAATATAACAATGCTTAACGTTTCTGCTGTGATTAATGTATTAAGTAAATAGATTGGTGATTTATGTATTTAGTAAACTGATAACAAAAACACAACTTTCTCAAACTATAACGACTTCTATACGTGAACTGATAACATCTGGTCTCTGCGCATCCGTCATATTGCCCATTCATTCCTACAATCAGCACACGACGAAAGCATAATATCCTATATTTCAGTTACAATATACAATATTTGGATAGCCTATGTGATATGTATGAGGGGGGGGGGAGAATATATATATATATATATATTTTTTTTTTTTTTTTTTTTCATTTGACCGTATGTCGTGATCACAGGAATTCCTGTGATCACGACATACGGTCGAAAAGCATTGTCAGCTTCAGGAAGAAAAATCGTTTTGCAATTTTTTTTAAATTAATTTTTTTCTTAATTTTTAATTGCATTAAATTGATTTTTAATTGTGTTCATTTGATTTTTAATTATTGTTAATTATTTCTTACTGTAATGTAAGATTTTCGATTTTTTAATTGTTTTCGTTTTAATTTTTGGAGAGTATCATACGATATGGAAGTGTTCTACGTATCATATTGAGGTAAACTTTTCTTATTCTTTTACAAATACAGTATATGTATGTATGTATATCTATACAGTATATATAAACTATATAATATCGGTGTAGATATACCATAGTTTACCCATAAATTTGAACTACATATGTAGTGTCAAAAGGCATCGTTTTAATTGTATCTCCCACAATATGAGATACAATTAAAACGATGCCTTTGACACTATATACGCAGTTCAAATTTATGAGTAAACTATAGTGTATCTACACCGATATTATATAGGTAATTATCTAAACCCATAAAAAATTATGCCTTGCGCATTTCATCTTCTAATACAGTATATATAAAATAAAAATTGCCGGATTCCTGTTCTTCGAATTTTAGTGAAATTTGAGACGGCTCAACAAATTTTCTAAAAGGCCCAAATATAGTATTACATGAAAAGCCATCTGTTGGGAATCGAGGTATTACATGCGGACGGACATGATAGAAGACAATAGACGCTTATGCATATACTGTATGTATGCAAACACGCCTAAAAAGTATCATTAGTAAAAATCGCCGTAGTTAGTTTGCTTATTCTGGAATAATATATACACTTTCATACAGATAATTTAAAAAAAAAAAAAAAAAGTTAACACAGTTTGGACGATTAGTTTACCTGTTGTGTTTGATGAAAGGAAACTGATGACGAGAACTGATCTCAGAATTTTCCCTACTTCTATTCTCTACAGGCAAAATACTGTTTGTTATTTTGAATGAATTAAAAATAAACTGAGAATTCCTATCGGGTTCAAATATGAAGAGTGCATTACATATCGTAAAAAAGGCATTTCCCTTACTAATTTCTCTCCTCAAATATTGAATAATTACATTGTGTACTGAATTCATATGAAGCGAGAATAACAGCTGTGAACAATGTTGGGTTGTTGTTTTACAAAAGAGTCAAAACTCGCAACCAACCTGGACTCAACACTTTGGACATGTTTGTTTAAAACACAAGATACCTGTACGCTCCATTTAAATACACCTAACGACAATATTTTTTCATAACATGAACTGTAGTTTTGAGGTCGAATAATTCATCGCATAAATATCAGGCTTATTATGCAGTGTATACAACTCACCTCCCTTTCTTTGTAGAGTTCATTTAATCGATTAAATCAAATTTCAGCTTTAATCTGCATAATGATTCCTTTCTTCCAGTCGTACGAAAAAGAATGTAGCTAGTAAATGAGCGGCAGTTGTTTGGAGTGAAAACAGAGAGGGAGAGGAGAGCTATTAATAATCTTTGTCACGTCAACGGAATACTAATAAATACAACATGATGCTTAATTACCTCTGGATCTATAATTAGAATATTCTCAGTAATAAGCGTGTAAGTTTCCGGAATAGAGTATGCGTTGACAAGCAAGATTTGATAAATGATAACGATCGATTAGGTAACAACATTAAACGAACTGATAAAAATGTTTAGAAAATACATTCAGTTATAGATTAAAAAAAAAAAAAAAAAAAGCCTCAAGACCTAACAAAACTTATAATATATGCATTTAAATGTCTAAAATATAATTCTATAAATACGCTATGTGAAAAACAAATACTGTGCTGTTTAAGTATTTGAACTATGCCAGAGGCGTATCCGTTTTTTTTCTTTAAGTTCAAATCGGCGAGTCCAACTCAGTTAATTTTCTGCTAGTGATGGATGAACTTCAGTCAAAAGTACAATGTCATCATTCTATATTTCACAAGTTTCTAAAAACTTGTATGTCAAGGAGAGTCGGCAGTGGGAAAGAAAAGGCTTCCCATTCCTAATAAGAATCGCTATTTATGTAGGCCTCTTAAAAATCCCCAAGGCAATCTCAATTTAGTTGAGAGGTAAGTGGGAGCAATGTGTTGGTCTATCTATTAAGAGACCAACTGTTAATCTTTTGCCCACGATTGTGCAGCATTGGAAATGAAAGTCCGCTTTTTTTAGAGAGAAAACCTCTTCTGATGAGAGAGAGAGAGAGAGAGAAAAATGCGAAGTCAGTAGAAACGAGACAAAGAACGTGTCAATTAGTTTAGTAATCAATGGACAGTGTTTTTCCTCAGATGAAGTTGAGGTTTAATCTCTACGGTTCTGATGACAGAAAGTCAGGTAGCGAAAAGGTGAAATATTTCATTCTGATTATCCCAAATGGTTACATGGTGTGGAGAGGCATTTTTAGCAAGGATGTAGGCCGATTTCAGATGCTTATATCTAAATTTACGACGTCGTTTAATGCTTACTATAAGGAGCCAACTCCAACTTTCAAGGTAATGCTACATTATATAATCGCGCGGAAAGACAATTTTTTTTTTTTTTTTACATTTGCATTCAGTTGTTATTTTACAGAATACAGATGTGACTTGTTATATACTGAAGGTTATTTCTAACGTAGTTTTGTCAAGTTCAAAATGGTTTGCTGATAGCCCTTATCTCATACCTGTCGAAAACAACAGTTATCAATGAAGATGAGATAAGAATGTGATGGGGGATAGCAATTATTTAAAGCCTCATGAATTGGATCACTCTTTAAATACTTTTTATACAGTATGCCAATACGACCGTATCGACTGGTCAGCGCCAAAGTACAAAGGTAATTTTTTTTTTATTGTACCAGGCTGCCAAATTCTGGCAAACCTATCGTATATTTACAATACATACATACAGCATTACAGATACAATTCATAATATCGTACAGAGAATGAAGTATCTGTTCAAAGTCCATCCGCCCAAAAACTCTCCAAGATATCTTTCTTTCTGAAACGATTTGGGCATCATTGCTCACACAGGGTAAGCTTCCGCCTATAATTAGAACGGTATCGCATATCCTGCTCCTACCCTGTTAAAATATTGAAATCCGTTCTAATGATTAGCCAACCGGGTTGTTTTCCAGTCAGTTACAATTTTATTATACGATTGCAACAATTAATTTCCTTGCTCTTCTATTTGTAACAAGATTAAGCATCTTCTAAATAAATAGACGGCAAACTCTTGGAAGGATTCGAAGTCCATCTTTGTTCCTACAAGAAGTTGTTCACATCCAGGATTCAATCCATATAGATTCAGCGACCTTGCTGTTAATTCCTCCCTACGATCTGAGTACTCATAACAGTCATATATGTCCCCAAGTTTCATCTTTCCCACAGACGCAAGCAGAACGGTCCACAGGTAACTTCGTAATCTAACTCATGTAACTTTGCAAAAAATGATCCATGTCCTGTCAAGAAGAAGATGGAATGTTTATTTGTAATGCTACTCTTAGTACTTCATTCCATCTCTTGTGCCATTAATCAACCAAGAAAATCCAGGTACGGTTCTTCTCTTTTGTTTCACCAGTGCAATCAATTTCAATTGAACGCCTGTGTGGTACTCCACGCCTTAAGTGAAAACACTTTGACTTGAAAACTAAATGTAGGTCTAGAGGCAGCCGTCCGGAGATACTCACCTCACACTTATTCAGATCACCATAATACCACGAAATACATGTTTTTCATACTCTCTGTCGTGTAACACTCCTACCTTATGTGGCCGTGCCGGAGTATAAACAGAAAATTTACTTATTTTTATTTATTCATGATAATCATGTAGTGGCCGAAATTATTATTCTGCCAGGTCCACCACTGCAAGAATTCGGAATGAGGTAGTGAAGAGTCCAAGAACCCGACGACTTATTATTCCATGCTACCTATTATAGTTAAAATTTCAGTTTTTCGAAAATTTTTGCTGGGGAGTTCAGATTTTGTAGTTAAGCCGCTGTTAGCATGCCCGCAAAAGGTGACCACGTCAAAGTACTGATGTTTCCTTTTTGTTTTAAAACAAAAGATCGACTGTTTTTACATTACAGAATTTCTAACCATTAATAAAATACCCTTACTTGTTTTTTTTTTGTTTTTTTTTTTTTTCCGAAAACCAAGAAAAAGACTATCAATCCAGTAAATAGAAACAGATAAAAGAAAAAAAAAAGTGGCATTATTTAGAAAAATATAAATTAGCCTATAATTTCTAATCACTCCTAATTAGAAATAATTCGAAGTTATTACTGATTAAAAATCTCCTTCGAACTCATCCCTGGTTAGAAATCTTATTCGAATTCTTAAGTTACTGGGTAAATTCTTAATGTTTTCTTCAACCGTTACTAGTTGACAATCTCGGGCTGAAAAGACAGTTTTTCTCAAGTTATTCCAGGTTTTTCAATTCGTATGACATGCAGATCGGCTGCCTTTACAGACATATTTCACAATATATAGATCACATCTCGTACCATAGGAACCGGCGCACTGACTAAACTAGCATACGTTCCAATAGACCAGAAACAACTAACCTGTTAATATACTTTAGAGAAAATTGAACTGTTCTGCTTTGAAAAAAACTTATCGAACTGAAACTGCAGTGTAAATCTCTTTCAAAACTGATGACTTTTCAGTTGGGGGGGGGACCCTCCTTTTTTGTTCTTTTCTTTTCTTTTCTTTTTAAATCTTTCATCTGTGACTAAAAGTTTAAATTTCTTCTGGCTGTTCTCATCATCGTCTTATATAAATCTTTAGATTTTGCATTTCTCAATAAGTTATGATGATTAGTCAAGAGCGTTTGTATTTTCCCCCCTTCAAATTGTCCTGTAACCTTACATGAGGATTTGCGTTACATTTTAGAATTTCATGTAGAGTGCTGTATTTTACGGTTTTATGACTCTGAGTAAATATGTCATATGCAGAACACCGGCAGCATACTTCTTCACATCCAGGTTAACGATGAAAATGCAAATATCCTTCCGAATTTTTTGCCCGGAGAAAAATTTCTATTCAAACGCAAGTTAATGATTTTGCCTGATACTCTTTGCATGTTTAAGTATAAAAACCAAAATGCGTTTTATAATATCTTTTTTTTTTTTTTTTCGCGTTTTTTTTTCTTTCGTTGACTTTTCTTTTGTGAAGAACTGCTCGTTTTAAAAGCTTTTATCTTCATTAATATACGGCAGAGATTATTTGCAAATGAAGTGAGAATTCTAGCTGAAAGAAATGCATATTTGTAGCCGTCCACCTACGCTTTTAAAATGTACAAGAAAAATCGTAATAAGCTTTAAGAAACCTAGGAAGACTTTTCATGAATGTCGAGTTTGATGGTATTAATTTAATTCTCAGTTGAATTTGTTAAACTTTCAGTCCTGAAAGCTCGTCTATCTGTGCATCGCATTAAAGAAGAACTACACACGACTCGGTTTTTTTTGTTTTTTTTATATCGAAGTATGTGAACTTGCAATCCATTTATTCATTATGTGCCACTTACTCACCTGATTGCAATTACATGACAACTTGTCAAGTCTTAGTTTACAAAGACTGAAACACAAACCACTGAAAAACCCGGTTTTACTGCCTTTTCAATACAGTGTAAATCCGTTACAGATTCGAATTTACCGTAGAGAGAATTTTATATTTGTAACAAGCACAGGACTACGGAAAGAATTTAATTTTCATATAGCACAGGATTAAAGAAATATTGCAAGTTAGCTAATAAAGTCTTTTATATTTGATTTTTTTATACGAATAAATTTTAAAATCTAGTATTAAATTGTGATAACAAAAAAAATTCGATTTGGAAATGAAATTAGCATTCAAATCTCTTATTTTAAAAAAAATAATAATACAGTAATATGTGCACAATTAAAAATTATATTACATTATTACAATACAAAAATTGTAATAATATGTTAATGAGTTTACAGACACTACACTATTATATAACGCGGTAGGTTAAGTAATTTATTATCGAAATGATACAATACAAGAGACTACACTCCCACATCACGTTACAGGCCTGAAGATGGGAAATAGTAAAGCTCCCAAAACGTAGCCATAAATAGTTTTAAGTGTTTGGTATTGAGGTGGTTCAATTCCTTTAAATTGTATCATTTCGATAATAAATTACTAATTGAACTAATTAGTGCATAGCATCATTTTAGTTTGTAGTAAATCACCGAATTAGGTGAATTGCATCGTATTAGTTGTATTTGATATTGTGAATGCCTTCACAACGAGTTGTCCTGGTATTGCACTACCTTGAATAAGCAACGCTTCACCAGTGGAGAAGGCTAATGTACTTATTCTCAGCAGATGCCACCACCCAAGGTTAGAATAAGTAACATTAGCCTTCTCCATTGGTGAAGCGTTGCTTATTCAAGGTAGTGCAATATCAGGACAACTCGTTGTGAAGGCATTCACAATATGAGATACAACAAACGATGTTATGCACTAACCAGATTCGATTAGTGAATTTTTCGTAGTCTGAAGCGTTCAGCCCCAAAACCTTTTTTAGATAATAAATTGCTTAATCTACCACGTGATATATAGTGCAGTGTTTATCAATTCATTAACATAACAATGAACAGTCACGTAGACCCTCTCTTCCAGGTAATTAGAGATGGTATTCTTTGTCAAATTTCTAGTTATATACTTTCTGTTTTGTTTGTTCTGTTTATACTCCGGTCGTAGAGTAGTATAAACAGAACTTAATTTTATTTATTTATTTATTATTTTTTTTTATGGAGATTTTAGAGGAACTTTTAACACAATTTTACAGAAATAGCAGTGTATTTAAGCGTAAGCGGCCAGTTAGGACGTCAGAATTTAGTAAACCTCCGACAGGTTATGCTGGCTGAAAAACGAGGAATAACTCACGAGTGGGGGGAAATCCTAATCCCTCTCCCTTTCACTTAATTTCGGATAATGTCAGCCTCAGTTGAAGAAGACCTTAGAAATTTTGGCCAGTCCTCGACGGGAATCTATGATTATAATTACTGTCCTCGCACACCAAGTGGAAAAGGTCTGGAGTTAAATGACGTAAGGAATTTTTATGATTCTCCCCACAACGTGGCTGAGTTAATCAGTAACTGAGGGGAGAAAAAGAAACAAACAAGGTGAGGTAAGGGTTGCATTGTTTTTTTTCCCTTCCCGAAACTTGGGTTTTTGGCCCGGCAAACCGACCAAAAAAAAAAAAAAAAAACGCAATTACGGACACAGCATACCTCATAGCCTTAGTTGCTTGGGTGCCTAACACACACCTAATCCTAATTTCTATACCATATGTGACCCAATGAGCTTCTCATGTAGGACCTTTCGTGGTCCTAATTGAGATTCACTACTGTTCAGAAGCATGAACAGAGCAAGGAATGCCCAACAACCTTGCAGGAGTTAATTTGCTTTGGGCTGCTTAAGAATGTCACACAAATACCATCAACGTTTCTTCAACGCTTCCCGGCCATCTTGTATATTTACGTTTATAACACTTCCATTCTGTTAAATTGAAGTGTATATGGAAAGCTACTCAACCTCAATTTGCATGTAGTTTCATAGACTGACGCTTATCGCTACATATTCATAAATTGGCTTCCTGACTCCTGTGCTTTAGCGTACCATAAAACACACTGTGCCTCCCAGAAATTCTTTTTTTGGTTGGGAGGGGGCCACATGTTTTCACATTGGTAGCCTATACAAGAGTCACTACATGACAGTGCAATTACATGTATATGTAAAAAAAACTCTTGGAGGGGTGGCTTTAACCACCCTAAGCCCTCTCTCCGTCTGTTGTGCTTTGTGTTGAATTTTTTCTCCTTCTTGTAACCTCCCTAATTTTTTAATTAATTAATTTTCCTATTTTTTTTCTCCCGCACAAATGTCTAGCATAGCCATATTTTCGCACATGCCCCTGAAACTTTTGTGGCGGAAAGCAATAATAATAATTCCTTGTTTAGGTAACTATAAGCCGTAGTAAATATTTAATTTAAATACATTTTATGTTTAGTCTCTGAGACGAACGCATAAGGTCAGAGAAGTTCAAAAGATAGGAAGAATAAAAGAACGTTACCGTATTTAGCAGTAATTCGGGATACATAAATAGACGGTGCCTTCACTAAAGCACAGTCTGTTTATGTATCCTGGCACTTGACCACTCAGCTGCGGCAGAATACGGATCTTCTGTGCAACTCTTTGCATTATCCTAATAGAGGTTTCATAGCTTGCAGACTGCTCTGTTAATTGGTTCCATATTCCTTAATATTAATATCGTTATTAAAATTTTTCTTAATTTACAAAATATACATACACCGATGAGCCAAAACATTATGACCAGCGAGTCGTTATGCAAATCGAAACAACTGCAGGTGAACTACGGCGCGTGTGCGGGTCGGGACACTGCATAAAAAACACCTAATACTGAGCTCCGTTAATCAGTGATACTCTTGTTCTTCAGATGGGAAAGGCAGCGGACTTAAGCGAGTTTGATAAAGGCCAAATTGTAATGGCCAGACGACTGGGTCAGAGCATGTCCGAAACGGCACGGATGGTTGGCATGCTCACGGTCAGCCGTGGTTAGTACTTACTGAAGTGGTCCGAGGAGGGAGAACTCACGAACCGCCGGCGAGGTATTGAACAACCACGGCTCATCGATGCTCGAGGTTTGCG
This sequence comes from Mastigoproctus giganteus, assembly GCF_048544385.1. Lineage (NCBI taxonomy): Eukaryota > Metazoa > Arthropoda > Arachnida > Uropygi > Thelyphonidae > Mastigoproctus > Mastigoproctus giganteus. Next base: position 198,358,753 of record NC_143575.1, read on the forward strand.
AAGACTCTCCCGGATGGTTTGTGGCAACAGAAGGGCGACCGTGGCTCAACTAGCTGGTAATTGGAATGCTGGTGACGGGAGTAATGTGTGCATACTGTACATAGAACCCTGCTGAAAATGGGGTTGCGTAGCCCTAGCCCGCTCCGACTTCCCATGCTAACTACGGTTCATTGGCGACAACGCCTACAATGGGCACGCGAGCATCGAAACTGGACCTTGAGTGATTGGAAGAAGGTCGTCTGGTCCGAGGAATCACATGCCCGGTTACACCATAGGGACGACCGGGTACGTGTGCGTCTTTTACCTGGGGAAGTGATGGCGCCTGGATGCATCGTGGGATGAAATCAAGCCGGTGGCGGTGGCGTCATGCTTTGGGCGATGTTCTTTTGGGATACCCTGAGTCCAGTCATCCATGTGTCGGGCACTCTGATGGCTACCACCTAACTGAACGCACAACGGTCCAAAATAGTAGCGGCGCAGCTCACAAAGAAGGCGAACGAGGCAAATCTCGACATATTCCTCATCCAGGAGCCATATGCATATCGCAAGGAGGTCAGGGGTTATCCCCTGGCCTATAAGATAGTGCAGGATACCAGAGAAACACCCTGGGCCTACATATTGATTCGGAATCCAAATATAACAGCAACAAAGCTAACCAACTACTGCACATCTTGGGCTGCGTGTACTCATATTATCACGCTCCTGGGTGAATTTTATGCGGTATCGCTATACTGTCACCCAGGTGAAGATATACTACCAGTAAACAGATATCTGAGGAGCCTCCAGACAGACTTCCCAAACAGTAAGATTGTCGTGGGAGCGGATGTGAATTGCAGGTCCTCGGCGTGGTTCAGCGAGACCACGGATAGACGTGCAGTACAGAACGAGCAACGACGTGAAGATTACTTAGCGAATAGTCCGTACACAGTCCTCAAATAACCTGGCAACATTCTCTAGTTCGATGGGGGAGGCCACAATCGATGTCTCTCTGGCTACCAGATCCCTTGCTGGCCACCTAACATCGTGGATCGTCCAAGAAAGCTGGACCACGTCGGACTACAGGGCTATCACGTTTGAGCTCCAACGCTCCCTTAGTCGATACAAAACAGTGAAGGCGGCACAGCCAAGATATGCCATAGAGAAGGCGGATTAGCTACTCTTCCAAGCCACACTGACCACAGCAGCCCAATTGCTGAACATCATTGGACTCAGCCAGGATCAGCACCAGATGACGATCGCTGCTCTCATCACTGAAGCTGCCAACACCTCTATTAAAAAGGAAAACCCAATCCCAGGGGCTGTACCCTGGTGGTCTCCAGAGCTACAGAGGCTTAGGCAGGGGTGCACAGGAGAAGGAAACTCTTCCAGCGGGCAAAGTGCTCCCAGCCAGCAGCGGAAGTGGAGGCACTAAGACAGAGCTTCTGGGACGCAAGGAACCTGTGCACTGCAACCATACGCCAGTGTAAGATGCTCAGTTGGGAACACCTTGTTTCTACCACTGGGAATGATAACCCCTGGGGTGTGGTATACAGAGTAACCACAAACAAACTCCCCAGGGGTGAGACCATACCAGCGACGAGGACACGGCAGGGTACTTATACCCGGACCTGGCAGGAAACAATTATTAACATCATGGATACCATGTTTCAAGACCATCTTGCCCCCTCTACCCCAGAGCAGATAACCCTCTGTGCGGACAATGAAACCTACTGCACGACTGCAACAGAAGACCCTTTCACCAAACTTCAACTGGAAACAGCTGCCATAAGGATTAGAAACAAGAAGTCTCCTGGCTCTGATCTTTTGGAGCCAGAGATTGTGAAGAAAGCCGTCGAAACCATTCCAGACGTGCTTTTTAACTTATACAACCACTGCCTCAAAGGCCTGTTCCCCCAGGTCTGGAAAACTGCAAACTTGTGCCTCATTCCCAAAAGTCCCAACGAACAACTGGACCTGCCGGGGTCATACAGACCCATAGCACTCTTATCAGTCCTGAGCAAGCTCTTTGAGCAGCTATTAAGAAACAGAATAGGGATCCACTACACTGCAGCCAGCCTGCAGTCACTCCAACAATATGGATTTAGGAAGGGATGCCCAACCCTGGATGTCCTGGAAAATATTACTAATACTGCAACTACCTCAGATCAGAAATACTTTCTGGTCATAGCAATAGACTTTGCTGGGGCGTTTGACACTTTATGGTGGCCAAGTGTCCTGGCCCGACTCCTGAAGGCCAACCTACCGTCAAATCTGTATCAGGTCATCAAATCCTACCTGTCGAATAGGTTCGTGACAGTCAGAGCACCATATTCTTCAGTAACAAGAGAAGTATTCAGAGGATGCCAACAGGGCTCAATCCTGGGTCCACTCCTATGGAACCTGGTTTTAGACTGCTTTTTGAACCTGGAACTTGGTGACGTCGTCCACCTAGCCTATGCGGATGATGTGGTTCTGATGCTGCCTGGGGGGTCTAGGGCGCAACTGGAGAACACTGCCAACAGAGCAATAGAAACTCTAGAGGACTGGGCTAACAACAATAACTTGAAGATCTCATCCTCGAAGAAAAGATCTATATTATTAAAAGGAGCCCTAGATACCAGACGATCCCCTCAAATCAAGATTCGAATCCCGCCTCGGGCTTGGATCAAGACTGCAAAAACCTTGGGAGGTGCACTATGACCACAGAAGTTAATGCGCCAACCAAAAAAAAAAAAAAAAACATCCAAATTTAAATTAACACCAAAATTATTGCCCGCCCCATTAGGCCTCTAGAACTTGTCATTTTAGCGTACAACCCTATGGTCATTTCGGCGAACAAACCCCACATACTATCTCTTAATAGCGATCTTGCAATAATACCACCGAGATTATCTTTTTTCTTTTTTTTTTTTTTTTTTTTTTTTTTAGGACCCAGCCACTGAAATCCCAGGAAATTAATTAGGCGGCGGGACCTGCCAGAGTATAATAAATTTTAAGGTACACCTGGTCAGCCTCCTCGTTGGCATAGTACGGACAACGTCGGGTCCCATCAGAGGCTGGACGGTCAATAGGCCAGAAGAACAATGGGCACAACATACTACACACACATTATCTCATACTTTTAAATCTCTAGTCTTGACAGAATACTGCCCCTCGATACAGGGAACACTCGCGGAGATGGGAGAAATTCCTGGTGCCGTTTGACCCTCAACATTCTTTGTACTTGTACCTAAACGAAGGTCCTAGCCACTGAAATCCCAGAAAATTTGGTAGCAGGACCTGCCAGAGTGAACTTAGAGATTATTGGGTACCTGGTTTGCCTCCACAGGGCGAAAGTGGGGCAACATCGGCCTCAGCAGAGGTCTGGCAGCTAAATGGCCAAAGGAACAACGGTATAAAACACCACACATTATCCATACACTTTTAAATCTGACCTTTACAACGTACTGTATCACCTTAAAATGCAAACTACGCGGAGATGGGGGAAACCCCTGGAGCCGTTTGACCCTAAATACACTTTACACTTCACCTAAACATCATTATAGGTCCTAGTCACTGAAATCCCAGGAAAGTAGGTGGCAGGTCCTGCCAGAGTACTATATATTACAGGTAACACCCGGCCGGCCGGCCACCCACCCCGTGGCAAGGTATGGCAACGTCGGGTCCCATTAGGAGCCCGGTTTTCAGACTGAATGTACAAAGGGCACTATATACCGCATGACTCATTTACTTTTAAATCCCTGCTTGTCTGATACAGTGTACATGCGCAGAGATGGAAGAAATCCCAGGAGCCGTTAGACAAAAATATTATTATTATTTTTTTTTTATAAGGAGCATTAGCAACTATGGCCATATTGCTCCGTGATATGCGGTGGTCATTCCCTGACCTTTCCGCATCCTTCGTATTTGGTGGTGACGGGCTCGAACCCCGGTATAATCAAGAAGCGTGTGCTACGCACTACTGTTCCTTCCCACCTGGCTACGGAGGCGCCCAGACAAAAATATACCTATACCCAGTGGCGTATCCAGGTATCATCGTAAGGGGGGCATGGTAAACAGGCTTTTGAGGTTTTTTTTTTTTTTTTTTTTTTTAGAACGCCTCCTGCGTTCTGTTTCTTTAATTTCAAAATTTTGGTTAAGGGGGGACATATGCCCTCTCTGCCCACCCTTGCATACGCCCCTGCCTATACCTAAACATCATTGCTGACCAGGTGCACTCTTTCATGGCAACAGTCTTCCCCTCTGGCGGTGCCGTCTTTCAGCAGAATAATGCACCATATCACACCGCCTGGATTGTTGGAGACTGGTTTGCGGAACATGAGAAAGAATTCTAGGTATTGCCCTGGCCTCCAAATTGCGCAGATATCAATCCCATCGGGCATCCGTAGTTTGTGTTGGAACAGCAACTCCCTCCGATCTGCGCCGTCTCAACCACGGACCTTACAGGAGTTAAACGATCTGCTGGTTACGTGTTGGTACCAGATACCAGAAGACACATTTAGAAATCTTGTGGCGTCCATGCCTTGCCGGGTACGAGCTGTTTTGGCTGCATGTGGAGGATCAATATCATATTAGGTGGTCATAATGTTTTGGCTCATCCGTGTATAACTATAGCTATTTGTATCTTAATCAGGAAGCTTTGTTCTGTATGAAGTCACAATCATCAAAGATAGCGGAAATTTTCCGGAAATTTCATTTCTCCACAAAACGAAAGTAAAATTTGCAAATGTGACAAAAAATTTCATGTGTACGCTGTTACGCACAAAATGTTTTATGTGAAACATTTTTGTGCGTAACTTGGAAGAGGTTAGAGAAATCCATTTGTAGGATAGTATGATGTGCGCTAAAGAACCATTATGGTTCTTTTGTGACGTCATACTTTCTTAGTACGATTTTTTTTTTTTTTTTTTTTTTTTTGTTAGTTTTGGCGCATCGGCTTCTGTGGCCATATTGCACCTCCCAAGTTTTTTGCATTTTCTATTCTGATCTATGCCCGAGGCGGGATGCGAACCCGCGACCTTTGGATTGTCAGGTAGGCACTTTACCCACCTGGCTAGCCCGGTCGGCAGTATGATTGCAATGTGTATTGTTGTGGTCAAATATTTGACCACGACAATACACATCCGTCTCACATTTCTGTTACATTCCATTGTTAGGTGTCGCTAAAGATGTTTTCGCATCAAAAGTAAATTTGTTTGCATATGTACTATATTCATATTTAAAAAGTACTGTATATATACTACAGCGTGAGAAGATTCGAAATAAAATTTAACAAGTGTATATTATTTTTTGAAAAACGAAAGATCACGAGAAGTTTGCTTTTTCCCCGGATTGCCTCGATTGGTACTTGGTAAATTTCGAAGCACCTTCATGAGAGCGACGTGTCCTTGTTGTGGAGTAGGCACATTAAAGTTAGCACTTAAGCATTTTTTCTATTTATTGGTGAGCTTAAGCTTTTGTTCAAAAGAAAGAGGCGATCCTTTTCCGTTTTAACATGGACACACACAGACGCAAATAACAAAAAAAAAAAAAAAAAGCACTCCTCTCAGAAGGATGCTGAAATTAACTGTATAGTAGTCAAATTGAAGGATTACTGAAATATTACTGTATAGAAACAGCGCTGTAATGAACCCCGTTAATCCACAACGTGGCTAAGCCAGAGTCTGGTTATCTTATATTGATACGTACGTTTCCGTTTTTTCGGTTATAACAGCCTGTTAGCAAATTTCAGTTTATTTTTTTCTTATTATTATGGTTAAAAAAATAATAAATAAATAAATATAAATTGAATGTTGCTTGAAAAGGTTAAACGGATTTCGCGATTTTTTTCTTACTGTCATGAAAAGTGCCCAAAGTTTTCAATTAATTAGCCTCCGTCGAATAAAACGAACCAAACAACTGTCATTGCTGTGGAACACAGCTTGCAACACTCTCCGTTTCGAATAAGCTCCACTGAAGCATACAGAAAGGTGAAATTACTCCGGAAACGAATGCGGCGTTTTTCCTTTTGAAAGTTCCTACACTGTTAAGCCTAAACAATGAGATGAAAGAACGTGCCTTGAGGGAACCCACCTCTCTTTCTTCTTCTTCCGACCCCGACCTCGTCTTCTTACCGACACCTTTATCAGAAATCCGTGCTTGGGAAATTAAAATGTGGAAAACAGCGCGAGCCGCTTATTTTGGCCACTTCCTGCCAATTTACTGACTGCCGATTTTGATTGTTGGGAGGAGGAGGACGCCCGTCGGACATGACGCTCCGAGCCTCGCTAGCTCTTGTGCGTTGTCTTTTCTGCTGCTGCTGCTGTTGTTTACCCAATAGATCGTCGATGCTAAGCTTCTCTATGTGGGTGACGTTATCATGATGGTGGTTAAGGAGCGTTCATCACGTGACGACTGATGTACTTATAGTTTGAAGAGAAGGCCGAATTCCTTCCTCCCTCAGACAATAGGTAACCCAAACTTCATTCTTTATTTTATTTTTGTTTCTTAATCTCGCTTCGTGCCATTGCACTCTTTTTGATTCTTTTAACATATCACTAAGGGAACACCAAATTAGTTTTTTCCCATTGAATATGAGCTGAAAAGACTTACATAGCTTGAATATATTTCTAATCACGCAAAATGTGTTTTTCTATATTCGTGCAGAATTAGCCTAGCCTCAAACTATGGCTACCTGTTTTTCTCTCCAAAATTGGATATTTCATCCCTCAAAATAGGCAGACCATAAAATACACGCAGTTTGCAGACACACAATGCTGACACCTCACTGTCCTACTTGTCTCGGCGTAATTGGTAAACAAATAAACCCCAGCAGCATTTTTTATGTCTGCTGAAAGCAAACAAAAACATAGCGAGGTAGTATTTTCATACAATTTAGTTTGCGCCTTCATATCGAAGCTTTGTATGCCGTTATACCTACTATAAGTCCGGAAACCAAAAGTGCTTTGCGCATGTTTTCCCAATATCGAGAATCAGTAGAGATAAGTGAAAGAATTCCTAGTCACTCTGGCGCTTCTTCTCCAAGACGTGGATTGATTGAATACAAAATTCGGTATCGCTGTATTGATTTTATTGAATGTTGCAAACGCTTTGGGATTTTATCGAAGTCGTAAAGTGAGAATGGAAATTTATGTGCAAAAAAATACGCGTCAGTTCTTGCAGAGTGAGATCCAATATTGGAAAAGCTTTATACGAAAAAAAAAAAAAAAAAATTATATATATATATATATATATATATATATAGATATATATAATCCAAATATACTAGTGTTAAATTGTAAGATATATATATATAAAAAATTATTAAGTGTTACAATTCTATAAAATAAAAACATATTTTAATAAAATAAAAACATATATAAACAAAATACTTGCATTACGTTAACTTATATAATTTGGATATATATATATATATATATATATATATATATATTCTTATTTGTATTCCAAGGAAGGACAGCTTCATACACCATATTTCTTGGATAATTATATTTACTTGTTATGTTTTATTATTACTTTGAAATTTTGATTATTTTATCTTTCTCACTCCTTCTCTTGCTATATTATTGTCAATAAATTGCGTGTATTCTATTATTTGCTTATATGATTTGCATGCTTTGCTGGATGAAAGACTCAAGTTTCCGAGGGAGGAACGCCTTCGACATTCTGCCGAGACCGACTCATTTTCCAGATGAAAGGGTGCGCTTAGCTGTTAGTGTATACTGAACGAGACCACCCAAATGTGAGCTGGCGTACTCATAGGTAGAGGTGTGGCACCCATCCCGCACATAAGAACATGCGGGAAGTGATCCTGTGGTAGGAGGTGGAGGATGATTTTCATTTGTGTCATATCGTTAACTTGTTTACTCATAGTCTAGAGTGGTTAAAACCATGTTTGAAATCCAGAGGTTTATAAAACTTAACCCTTAAACAGGTAGTGTGAGGTATCGAACTTCTCAATAGGAAGAATTTTTATGAACTTTTTCACACAGTGAGCAAGTTATTCGGTTTCGAGAAATGGCTCATCCGTCCCCAGATTTTCATCCAGCTAAGCAGGCGGACAGAAAACAGGATACTTGCCATTTACCAACGTGACTACCAATATCTTATGGCTATAGTTTTTCAGTCAGTTGGAGCCATGTTACAAGCGGAATTTTACAAGGTCTCAATTTAGTTCCCCTTACTCTCGACAGTTACCTGAATTTCAAAATGATTGGAAACTGATATAAAAATTTACCAAGAAGAGTCTGACCACAGAAAAGGAATATTGCTTCTTCAAACATCTGTGATACCTCCATCGTTTTATTTTATTTATTTATTTATTTAACACTAATGGGCCTGTTAGAATATGTGCAAGATCCAGCTACTAAACTATTCACAGCTGAACTTCAACATCACGGAACTAATTTTTCTTCCTCTTTATCAATCCCTACTACTTCTGTTCTTAGAGACAATACTTCATATGTATTCCTATAATTCTTTGGAATATTTCTCAACGTTTGGGAATTGTGACGAAACAAGGATTCATGACGTAATACTAACCAATGGGAAACTTTAGAGAAACTATGCTTTCCGTCATGTATTCCCTGAAAATTGTAGTCTGAAAAATTCAAATATAATGATTTTATTCATTTAAAGTTGCGAACTTTCTCCCTGAACGGCAAACAGGCTAGAAGGGCGATTATTATTAAAGAAATAGCTTTTATAAAAGCTATTGAATTAATCGCATTTGTTCATTTTTACAATTAGTTTGGACATAATTTTATTATTCTGCTTATAACTGCAGTCCTTAATTGTTACAGTACATTATTTGTGTAAATCTTTTATTATTATTTTTTTTAATGATACAACTTTCATACTCCAATTCTGTAGGTTGTACCCTTTTTTTTTCTACCCTGAAAATTATATTTACTGTTGCTTATGATTGCTCATTAAAGACCACGTTACACGAGTACTGTTCATCAAATTACTGTACATGATAGTGTTTTTCAATCGAAAGCCAGCTTTTGTGAATATTATAGAAGAGCATTGAGCTCAGAGTCACTTTAAGTGCGCTCTAAGATTGCTAAGTACCGAGCAGTTTTTCAGCAACTGGCGTTATCGATGCTGCTTCTTCGGCTGGCTATCAGCGGCCACTGTTCTTCAAGGAAACCAGCTGGTCAGATTAAGCCATCAAATATTCAGGATTCATATGACAAATATAAACGTTTACTTTCTTAGGACAAAGAGGGCAGAAATGGAAAAAAATGTAAGGAGAAAGTTACTGTACCCCTAGCTTTTCAAACAACCAAGATATAGATATGTGTGAGATAGACATCGGAATAAACAATTGGTGGATTGCTCTCATTCAACTTCCGGCTATTACCAATGTTATTAGTGAACATAGTAGACATCACATTGTTTCTCCAGAGTGAATTAAACAACGGTGCTTTATGCAATGGACAGATTGCGATCGACATTAAAGATTTCAGTGATGTTTCTCTCCATAAAGAATTCACATGTGTAGATACGAAATGCGGTTCTCTCTCTTAATCTTAAGTCTCTTCCTTCAGTTCAAATTCCTTGCATTCATTACTTTCATTTAGATGAACTCTATCTTTAACTATCGGGAATTGTATTCCTTCTTTAGCGATTCTGGTATGATCCAGGTCTTATTGTTTAAATGGATGAAACTGGATATTAAATTCTGCATGACACAGAGCTGCAGTGATTTCGAGATATGTAGTAATAATTTACTCTTACTAAACAGTGATAAAGCCTTCCACAGTATTAATATTTTACAGTTACCGGCTTACATCTCACCGAGGGTTATATACAGTGCTGCCAATTCTATAATAATTTTCGTACTGTTATCAGAGATTAGTTTTTCTGTATTGCGCATCGATTTATTCTGAAAACTTTAAATAACATTTCCGACGGACTCCGTTTTTTTTTTTTTTTTTTTTAATTTTATTTTTGCTTAAGTTTTTCTTGAAATCCGTACTTCAAATGTAGATAATAGCGCAAAGACAGAAATATACAGTCTTTGGGATATCATTTGGATGCAGTTTTACTGTCTTAGCTTTTGTTCATTTTTGACTCTCTCAAAAATTGTTTCTCCAGAAATATTTGCGAAATTCTAAACATAACTTTGATAACGCAATTCTTTTTCAGATATTAAGCTGAGTTTGAAAAAAAAAATGTTAAAACGATTTCTGTGTTGTGTGTGTGTGTGTGTGTGAGAGAGAGAGAGAGAGAGAGAGAGAGAGAGAGAGAGAGAGAGAGAGAGAGAGAGAGAGAGAGAGAGAGAGAGTGTTTTTAAAATGGATTGTAAGATACAGGGAACGTACGTCGTGTCCTGTGAAGTGATGATCAGCTGGGCTTTATCCTGTTGGTCGTATCTGCGAATTAATTTAATCTTCTACAGATTTAAAGATCTAATTGGCAGTCCCAGTACATTTCTCTTAGCGCTCACACTTTCTTGATGTCTTCCAACTATCCGGAGAGCTCTTCATCTTCCCATCTCATTTAAATGCAAATATGAATTTTAATAAAAACGCCAGAAACACACCGGGATTGGGCCTTTTTCTTTGCACTAATGCAGCGATGTGCTTAAAAAATGCTACGGAACACAAATAAATTACGGAATCCATTTTCTTGTTGACAGCTCGAGTAATTTTGTAGTGAGGGAATACTACGGGGGGGAACAGAGAGAGAGAGAGATTGCTGTTCAGAAGGAATCTGTTGGAAGCACTTCTTCGTCTGTATATAGGATGCGTAGTAAGAGATTTCAATTTGATTTAGAATGGTGAAATATAGTGGGCAGGCGGAAGAAGTCAATTATTTGGGACAAATTAATAATATTTTACAATTTCAATATGGAGAAGAATTATCTTACAGGGTAATAACTAATAACGCAAGGGGAGAAACAAATATTTCCCTTCTTTAAAAGAGCACTAATGAAGATTTCTGTGAATGGCTAAAAAGTAACCAATTTCTCAATTTTTATGCAGTGTTGATTAAACAGAGCAGATTCAGCTGTTGATATTGGTGGATAAAGAAGCCTTGTAGAAAATTTCCCTCTAAATTAGAATTGTAAATAAAATCTATTTAGACGCTTCTGACACTAGGTTCTAATCTCAAACATTAACTGATATTCAACTCCTCTTTTCATGCTTGATTCCTACCTGTATAGTAGTATTAGTATTAGCCATATAGTGCAAGCAAGCCACAGGCTTTCGCTGCAGTGGCAAAACAACAAAAATAACTAAAAAAAAACTAATAATCAATAACTATTCGTCAACCCCCGCGCACGCTTTTCTGCGTAAAATGTAGAGGTATGACGGAGTTAGTCAAATGTTTTCTATGTAAAAGTGACACTTGTCGATATCTAATCACGAAATGAAATGACCTATGTAATTATTTACCTGTGCCTGTGTAGTGACGTAATTGCTCCCTCAATTCTACCACGTGACCCTCCCCTCCGCATCCCGCGTCTCCCATTGGCTACCCCACTCCCCATCAAGCAGCATTCTCAAGGTCAAATAAATATCGCTATGTAATTATTTACCTGCGTTTACATGGGTCACTTAGGAAATGGCCTTTTGCTTCAGGTTCCATAATGCATGAGGAATATTGTTGCATCCTAAAGAGCAGGACTAAAATATTTACAGTATTTACAAACTATACAGATATTTATAAAATACTAAACTATTTACAAATATACAAACTATATCGAGTCCCTTCATCAGCTGACATTACAATGGAACATCAAATGATGCCAGGTGTGGTCATGTATAAGACATTGAAGCACGTGCACGAGGTTAGTTAACGTTATGGAGGATGTTTTCTTTCAGTGCGACGAACGTTGGCACTCGTTCCACGTATGCGCTCTACATTGTCAACAAGTGTCTGATTCTACCCAGTAACCCATTTGTGTTCCTTCCATTTAACTTTCACCAACCTTTGCACGTACTTCACTGTCTAGTACATGACCATGACAGGCATCATTTGATGTTCTATTGTAACGCTTTTTGTATATTAATGTCAGCTGACGAAGGGACCCATCATCTCGATATAGTAGAGGTATGATTATAATAGTTTGGTATTTTGTAAATATTTGTATAGTTTTGTTGTTATTTGTATAATACATTATACTAACATTATAACTCACTGATTGAAATCTAATCAGGAAATGACCTATGTAATTATTTACCTGCCCATTTGTAGTGACGTAATATCCCCGTCCTCTTCTCCCATTGGCTTGAATAAATATCACTAGGAGGAGAACTTTTTAATATATAAAGAGATAATAACAAAAGAATAAAATAAATAAAAAAATATCATGGCAGATATAAAAAATATATAAAAGAGTAGGTAAGAAAACACTAATTTTGTGTTCTCTTCTCACCTAGGTAACTGTCCAGTGGGCCTTTGAACCTTATAAACTGTCAGCCTCAACTGCCTGCGGAAACCACTTATTCCAGTAATCAACAACTCGCCATCTAAAAGAAAACTTCCTGCAATGCAGTCTAAACCTCTTTTCCTGTAATTTGAATTTATGGCCCCTAGTTCTGGAATCCTTTATAACAGTGGAAATTCCGCCTTCATTAATTTTATTAACCTCTCATAAACCTCAATCAGGCCTTCTCTAGGTACCTGATTTCCAAGCTCTGCAGCCCATATATTCCAAGTCTTTCCTCGTGCGGTCAACCATTTGCTGATCTCACCAAGTGGGTTGTTAGTCTTTGGACCCTTCGAAGAAGTGCAATGTCGATTCCTAGATGAGGTCTCCATACTTGGACACAGTGTTCCAAGTGCCATATTACAGTTTCTTTATGCAGTAGGGTTATGACCTCCCTATCTCTACAGGCTATTTGATAAATCATCGATAGGAAACCATGGTCTTTTCTGGTTCCCGTTGCACTGCTCAGAGAACTTCATATCCGCCCCTATCATAATTCCTAGATCCCTTTATTCCTCTACTGGTTTTAATTCAGTCCCACCAAATATATACATGTTATATTGTAGTTGCCATTTTCCATGTGTAAGATCTTGTATTTTGCTGCATTAAAACACAGCTGCCACTTTTCTGACTATCCCTTGAAGCCTATACGAGGAAATTATGCATAATTAGCATGCTATCTGTTACCATCAAATATTGCTATTTTATTATTTAAACATGTTATTGTTCCCTTCAAAAGGAAATAGCGTCTGAGCTTATATCAGAAACCTAAAATTAAAAATATATAAAACAATAATTATGCTCACAGACATCTGTGGCTGTGAAGTTTGGACAATGTCCAAATAAGAAGAAAATAATCTTTAAAAAATTTGAAAATAGGATCTTGGGGAAAATTTTTGAACACAGGAAAGGTGAAGATGCAAAAAAATGGATAAAATTGAATAACAAAGAGTTGGAAGAAAAATATTGACAAGAATATATTGTATTAAGAGGAGCCCAGAGGGTGGAATACTTCTAGAAAACGACGGGAAGATGGAGTGAAACAAGACGTATGGAATAGAGGAGAAGAGGAGGATGGACATAACTGCACCGAGCTATCCCAAGATAGGACAAGGTGAGGATCAGTTTCAAAGTGGTCAAGGGCCTTCGCGGCCCATAGCACCATAGAGTAAGTAAGTTAGTGTCTAATCATTAGGGAGGAATTCGAATAGAATGAACTAGTGGTCGGGAGTGGGAGTGCAGTAGCACACGTTCTTTGAGTAGACCGGGGTTCAAGCCCCTGACTACTAAATACGGTCGATCTGCCAATCTGCACTAGACCAGCGTGGCAGATTATGGTCCATTTTCCTCAGCATGAATTGTTAAGGAGGCTTCCATCCTGCAGTGGGTTGATAATGGCTGCAGTTTACCTTTATTATGGGCAAATAAAAAAACAGCTTTTTAAAAGTTAACTAATATATGTTTGTTATAGTTGCAAAGTAACTCCTTTTAATACGTTGAGAAATCTACATGGGAAGCTTCATCCACGTTAATTAGCATCTGAAATATTTTAGGATTTTGCTTGGGGGGGGGAGGAACAGGATTGTTAAATATGTAGCTTCCTCCTTAAATACCTGCGGATAGGTAGTGTGCGTCCTCTTTCTCTAATTAAAACTCTCCTGAAGTAATTAAGAATGTTAACGATGAAAACTAGTTTCTTTTGTGGCATGTACAACACGACTTTCATGTCAAAGGCATCGCTGAAAAGAATTGGCATCATTGTGTGGCAATAAAACACCTGGCAATAAAACACCTTTGACTTTTAGGGTATTCACAAGGTCATCCCACACCTGAATGTTAAAGGCGTCTTGTTTGAAATAGCTGGGAGTTGCTTCCGTCTCACAACCCTTTATCCATAGGTGGGAAGTTCTTCAAAATTGCCTGAGCGGTGGGCTTTCTGAACGTACTGAGTACAAACGGAGTAGTACCAAAATAAGATTCTGTTGAGCATTTGCCTGCTGTGGGAAAACGATCGCAGTCGTTATATAGGACTCCGAGGGAGAATTCAATTGGGTTGGTTAGCATAAGCGCCAAGAGGCTATGAGGTATTAGTACATTATCTTGTCTGTAAATCGCTTGTAATCTATGATCAGTTTGATTGCTTTGCGAGATTTAAAACTGGATTACCCCTCCCTCCGATGAGACTGACTGACTGACTTAGCTACCGCTTGAAATGCTTTTTACAAGTTCATGCATTTACCACAACTGATATACCAAAATTTTTACCACTTCATTCGGGAATTAATATGGAATTCTTCAGTACAAAATGTAAGATTAGTTATATCACATAATATGTGATATAACTAATCTTACATTTTGTACTGAAATTCTTCATAAAGCAAAAAAGAAGAAAAGTCATTGGAAGAATTAAGAGAATGAACGAAACAAGGAAATGTACCCCCCCCCTTCTCTTCTCTTGTCTTTACGGCTTAGTAAGCAAATAACTTTAGTACTGGAGAATGTTGTGAGGTCATCTGAGATCAAAAGAAAGAGTTCACAGGGGAAAAAATGGCTATTCAGAAGTTTTATGAAATAGCTGTACAAATAAATCTCTGTTCTGCATTCTTCATTCCCACATTTACAGATAGCGTTGAAGAAATATACGTTTTAAAAGGGTTTAAACTAGAGAAATTCCGATATGATCTTCCAGAGCTTATCTTCGATAGATGGCGCTTTTGTCAATGGCATAAAAATAAAGCAGTGCTGTCTCGACCACCAGACAAGAATGCTAATAACTTTAAAGAACAAGTTGATCCCCTTTAACAAATGACTTTTTTTCTGCCTTTGTTCTCTGTTTATCCCGATTTGCCTGCTTGAGAGACGCTATTGTCTCCCTGTTTCTAAGACTAAAGTTCCAATAGGATACCACGGAGTTGATTCACTCCGTACAAATCACCTCCCCGGGTTTGCTGACAGGAGGCTTTACACTCACGCGCCGTTGTTTAATTTTAGAACAGAACGAATATATTGGGAGGTGCTGTAATGGAAGAGCTTGCTATAGTATGTGCTGTGGGAACGTATAGGCTGCATTTCCCATGGACTCTGTTTCTCGTGTTGATATCTCTAAAGGACACATCTACGTGATTGGCTGAAAATGGAAGTTCGAAACGCTGACTTAATGGAAAACTGATCTTTGAAAATGCCACTCTGCAACCGACAGTGACACCTGTAACATAGCTGATGTAATGTAGATGTCTTTCTCAGCTCATATTCCTCTTTTATATCAGTGGGAACGCAATCGAGTTAAATCGTGACAGTATCACCTCTGCCAGTAATTTCTGTTTCCAAACTCAAGTTCTTAATTAATACGAACTTAAGACTACTGTCACATGTCGCATAAATGCAGCTACTGTTACGAGATCTAAACTAGCAGGTGCAATTTATTTTACTACAGTTCTGGAACCAATAAAATTTAAGTTTTGAATGAGATGATTATTTAGAAAGTTTGATTATTTCGTGTAAGGTATAATTACTTTTTTCTTCCTATCAATGACTGTTGCTTATAGTTGTGTGTGTGTTTTTTTTATTTAGGATTTAAACTAACCATGCTAATCATGAAAAATGTTAGCGATTCATCCATTGAGTCATGTAGTTTTGCTACACTGTATCGAGTCTTCTGATAGTTCATTACGAGCAGTTAATTAAAGATTTTAAATATTCATAAAAATAAATAGAGGCCAACGAGTCTTTGTACGCGCTTTTCACCTTTTTTTTTTTTTTTTTGGTAGGTGACTTTCAGTACTGAATCCGAAGAAGAATTATATTGTATATTTAGTTCATGAAACTGAATTTATCACCTTCATTTATTTGATATATTTTTTTTTAAATCAAAAATACAGTCCCCCCCCCCCCTTTTTTTTTTCTGAATGTGATGACTCAGTTGCACTTTCATTTTTATTCTCAAAGGTGAATCCGAAACGAGATTTCCATTTCTCGCCTCAGGCTACTCAAAAACAGCCGATGTCGAATTAAAATTAACTTTTCCTTTAAGAAACGCTGAAAGTGAAGATTCCTTTTTCTTGTTCTGTTTCTGTTTATAAATGAAATGCGTGGAGGTTGGGTAGAATGTATATACAACACGCCATCAGGAAAAGGAAAAATCGAGGAATTCTTATGTTTCTTCGCCCTGGGTTAAATTTTTAATGTAATTAATTCTTAGATGTATAATCGAACCGTTAATAAATTACCATAAATAATATGCCAACGTAAACTCTTAATTAGCATCATCATAAATATTAAAACACGCAAGTTCCCCGATTTTAATTTTGTAATGAGTATGAGCATTTTCAGCCTACTTTCCAAAAATGAAAAGCAAGCTTATATGATCACCATGTCCATGTGCTTATAAGCTCATCCAGGGGTGTGTGCTGCCAATTTTTTTATCAAGTAGCTCACTAAATTAGAATTTCAGCTAAGGGTCATCCTCGGTTAAAATAGCCTGTTAAATTTTATCAGACTAATTTTTTTAACAAGGGGCTCGGATAATCCCAAAAAAATTAACAAGGGGCTCTCGCGAGCCCCATATCCTCATCCAGCACATCCCTCTATATCTGTATCCCTTTCCCCCAATAAACTTAGCATTCACAGCCCAATCTAAACCAAACCACTAGACTAAACAGACTATATACATTTGGAGATTGAAATAGATGCGTCATCTATTTCAACTTATGAATGTGCCACATTCATAAGTAGGAAGAGTACTGTATATCCTTCAGTAGATTTATTTAGAACTTTATGCTTCTGTTTATACTTCGGGATTGTTATAATTCCACAAGAATTTACAACTACAATAGCTTGCTGCTGACAAACATATTCCTTACTGTTAACAATTTCGAATCGGGACCGTTTTATTTTGTTGCCTCCCGATTCGAACTTGGTACTTGCACAGTTCTGTACCTGTATGTTAAATCTTGTCCATTTACAGACAAAATTTAGTATGCAGGTAAAAAAAAAAAAAAGCGAGTGAAGGTGAGGTATAAAGGTGATATTTTTTTAAATTCATCTTGCTATTTATTTTGTTTCCAGTTTCGCAAGCTTAAATTTTTTCATATGAACAATATTATTACTCTGCAGAGAGGTATTTGGAGATTTGGTTGGAAACATTGACCACTCTCTAGCTGACATGAAGAAAACGGCGGCAAAATCACGTACAGCTAAGCAAAAGGTGTTATTGGTAAGGAATTCTACAGAAGTGAAAATTCAATTGTTTATGCTCCGAGAAGATACCGGCAAGGCTTCAGCGTGCTGGATTGACCAACCAAATAGTGCCGAGGTTAGTAGATCAATTTGTAAAGATCATGCAGACCGACCGTTATTAAGAACATCAGAGAGAGAGGTTGAAATTCGAGAAATATTGCTGCAAAGTCCAAGAAAGAGTTTGCATAAAATTTCACGACAGATGAGGATGTCGTACAGCACAATAAAGAAGATTTATCGAAGTGATTTGTCTGTATGTCCTTACAAATTCATTTCATTCAGCCACTAGCACCAGATGCGAAAGAACGGCGTGCTTCAGTTTGCCATGGAATTCAATGCACTCTTAGAGTGATGATCTGACTCTAAGACGAATTTTTGGGCTCTGGAGAATGCACACGTTATTTTTGCCAATCCGTTACATGCGCTGTGTTGTGCACGCCTTGCATTTGGCATTTTTAGTCCCTTGTTTTTAATTGAAAGATCACAAGTAACGTCTACCTGGCTGTCATTGGGGATAGTTTTGGGCCATTTTTTGTATGGCTACGGCATTTATGTGAATGACAACTGGTTTTAACAGGACGGTGCGAAGCGCCATTCTGCAGGACTTGTCCTGGAGTTCCTGAATTAAATTTGTGACAACAGGATGGTTTGTAATCGCTACCCTGTATGGCAAAGGACTGGCATGGCCTCCAATGCCGCCTGATTTAAACCAATGTGATTTTTATCTCTAGGGTTATATCAAAGACAGTATTTTAGACGAATACACGAACCATTCCATTCCTGCGCTGAAGAAAGCAATTGAAGATGAACTTTTTTTCTTGTCGGAGGAAACGTTGGAGCATGTCCTTTGCAGTTCCACATTGTTCACATTCCGACTGAATTTGTGGCATGAATTTCCCAACACTGTTATATATAGATCAAGTGTTAATTTCTGTTGCTAAATTACATAATTTATTTAGGGCAATAGCCTCAGGTTACGAATAAGTTAACTAACGTATAGGCTTGTGCTGTAGCATCATGTTTATACGTAGCCAACTACCAAGTAGTTACAAAATTGGCATCATTTAAATATATCTCATATTGTGAATTCCTTCACAAGTTGCCATGTTATTGCACTACTTCGAATAAATAATGCGTCTTTAATAGAGAAGACTACTGTTACTTATTCTCGGTGGATACCACCACCCAGACGGCACCGTTTCAGAGCTTATTGGCTCTTCATCGGTGGGTGGGCAGGTACCCCGGTGTCTAATGATGACAACCCAGTTGTTACGTATAACTCCACAGTATGAGAGATGCCTGTGGTGTACAGTAAGCGAAAAATTACATAATTTGTTTGGGGCAATAGCCTCAGGTTACGAATAAGTAGTCTTCTCTATTAGAGAAGCGTTACTTATTTGAGGTAGTGCAATACCATGGCAACTCATTGTGAAGGCATTCACAATACGAGATATGCTTACTTAACGGATGCCAATTTTGTAACTACTTAGTAGTTGGCTACGTATAAACATGATGCTATAGCTGTTTGTTATTTGGTTTTTAGGAGCATTAGCAACTAAGGCCATATTGCTCCGGGGATTTGCGGTGGTCATTCCCTGACCTTTCCGCATCCTCCGTATTTGGTAGTGACGGGCTCGAACCCCGGTCTAATCAAGAAGCGTGTGCTACGCACTGCTGCTCCTGCCCAGCTGTTTACAGAGGCGTCTTATGTGCTCGTATCTATCAAATCTTCATGCCACAGCGGTGAACTGTGCAGTCAAATCAGCCGCAATCATATATAACCACATTTCTGTACCATATTTACAGTAAGACGTGGTTCGACAGCAAAACTAGGAGAGGGGGATAAAACCAGTTGATATTCGAGATTTACGAAGCCAACATTGAGGGACTGGTACCAAGTCGGAAAATATCTTCAAAACAGTGGTATTGAAACCCAGTTTTTTTTTTTTTTTTTTCTCTTCGTTGTCAGTGGACTACTGTTTCACTGTCTTTTATGCAACTTTAAAATCCAGCAGCGATTTTTAAAAAAATGTTAGATAATGTATCGATTGCTTGACATTGTCGATTATCAGTAACCTACTTTAGGGGTTAAACATCACGTGGTTTTGGTAAGCACTTCTTGAGTACAGTACAGAAGATTTTACGTGATGGATAGCTGTGAGGTGGGATTTGTGTAGCAATTCTTAAGGGATGACTGGTGCACAGGAGAAATGAATTAAATCATTGACATGAAATTTGGTACAAAAGTTCAGAAGAATGATCAATAAGGCTTCCTTAGTTAAGTGGTCAAGCGCACGCGAAGGTAAAGAAGTACACGCGCAGAATGACCGTGGTTCAAGCTCATGTGACTACTAAATACGGTTATGCCCTTGTGTTCTCTTTATTTTGTGAACTCCTATGACCGCAGGTCATAGAATTCCCTTCTATGTCCTTCGGTCGTCTCGGACCGCAGGACATAGAAGTGAATGTATACTTCCCTTTCCTCCTGATTCACTGTCTGTTTCAGAGGGATCGCGGCCTTGATGTAAAGCGCGTACTGTCTGTGATGGCGAACCCAGGCCTGGCTTTTCGTGCCAGGGCAGGCACCGGGTAATATTTGCCCAGTTGTGGCTGAGTGGCCCGTTCACTATAACATGCTACACACTCTTACATTAACAGGCGACCATATTTAGATGATTATTATGCCTTCAATTATATTGGTGGAGATGGATGTAGGTCCGGGTGCCACCCTGTGACGGAAAAAACATACATACATATTGAAAACCATTGGATGTAAAGCGCCCAGACTGACTAAAGGATTATACAGACTTAGTGCAGAATTATTTTCCCGTTGTCTTCTGTGCTCGAGTCTTTTTGTCTAAGCCAGAGGTAACAAGTCGATTTGTATGTTGGGCAGTCTGAAAAAACTCCGAAATAACTCGCGGGAGAAACCCTGCTCCATCTGGCAGTGGTCAACCAACTCAACCGCAATTGAAGGAGCCGTAGAAATTTCTTCAGTCTGTTGTGGAATTCGAACTCAACCTCTTTTAGAACACAGTATTTCTGTAGGTGAAACTGAGGGTGAGAGGACTGTGGAATTGAAATTGGCACCAAAACCTTCCCAGGGAATCGTACCAACGTCCTCTGACGATGTGTACTGTGCTACTTTCCTTCTCAAATAATTAATGCTCGAATATCCGAAACATATTTTCATTTATGTGGATTTCTGTAGGTGGAGTGGGGAGGGACACTGTAAAATTGGAATTAGGCCCAAAACCTTCCGAAGGACGAACAGATTATGGAGAAGGAAAAAAAAAAAAAAAAAAAAAAAGATTTCTGTTGGTTTGATTTTAACCGAATTTGGAATGACTTGATAAATTTTTCTAAAAGGTCTGTATATAGAATTTCATGAAAATTTGTTCATAGCAATTTGAGTTGTTGCAAACGAACAGATACTCTATGCATATGTAAACTCGCATATAAAATAGCATAAGGCGCAATCATGCGTTACATCACGCTTATGAAAGATTTGAAAACTGTGCAATTTTTGATGCGAGAAGCATCACTGGATTTAAATTAAATTGAATTTAAAAAAGTTGTTTGTTTTTCTCCCCTTGGCGCAAACAAATCTTTGAACATTTATAGGCTTTAATGTTCGCTAGCTGACCAAGCTTATATCAAGAATTATTATTATTATTATATTCTCTAACCACGATTTTGAGACTCGGCACCTGTCTATTTTGTAATTCCCTCTGACCCTAGTATGGTTGTCCCAGATTATAAACAGAAAATTTATTATTTATTATTAGAGATCTTTATTGTAATAACTTTTTTGTCGAATAAGTTAGTGAAAAGCATCATTTAGTTCGTAGTAAATCACCGAAGTAGGTGAAATGGCATTGTTTTTTGTTACATCTCATATTGTGAACCCCTTCACAACGAGTTGCCTATTATTGCACTACCTCGAATAAGCAACGCTTCCGCAGTATAGAAAACTAATGTTACTCGTTCTCGGCGGATACCATCACCCAGACGGCACCGTTTCGACTCTTCGTAGCCTCTCATGGGTGAGTGGGTGGGTAGGTAACCCAGTGATACAATAAGTGACAACCCAGTTATGAAGTTTAACTTCAAAATATGAGAGCCGCCAGACGGTGTGCTATAGTAAAGTACTAAAAAGGGTTTAGGGCTGTTTTCACCTACTTCGGTGATTTACTACGAACTAAAATGAGGCTTTGCACTAACTTGTTCGTCTAGTAAATTTCCCATAGGCTGAGGCTTTCAGTCCTAAACCCTTTTTAGTAATCTTTCTTGTGTATTGCTGTAACAACATATACATAGTTTACATTGCAATGTATCCCTTCGCGGTTATATGGCCACGAGTTAACATAATGGAAATTAACAAAACGTACATAGCAAGAGCCCACATCTAGATAAAGGCATTGCTGTGTGTTAGTTGAATGGCAAATTATCATATACTAGAATACCCCTGGCGAATATTTCCCCAAAACTGTTTCTGAGAACTCAAGATTAATGTGGAAGTAACTTCTCCTTCGGCTCCCTTGGCTGCTAGCTAAGGACGGACTGGGTAATAAAATGACTGAAAATGCAGTTTGATAATTTTTTATATGTATAACTCTATCATCCTTTCAAAAAATTACAATTATGGAACAAAAATTATCGGGACCTGGAAACTGCTACGTAAAGTTGGCCATGAGCAAAAACGCCAACTTCATTGAAAGTCTAACCCTGGGATTTGTTGATTGCGATGACAAAAACTAAGAAATTGTCATCTCTTCAAAGTATATGTCAAGTTAATTTCATTGGGAACAATGAAATTAACTTGACATATTGGTCAGAAAATTTTTTGGAAAATTTCTTTGGAATTTTGTTATTATTATTATTATTTTTTTATTATTTCAATTTTACTACTAAATAAAACCTATTGCAAAAGGAATCAGGTTAAAAGCTTGTTTATTTTTTGGGTTACTCAAGTTCAAAGAGCGTCACAGACAGAGAGAGACACAAGCAAATTATACCTACAGTGGAGAGAAGTAAAATTACGATTTAATTGAACGACGAATAAAAACTTAGGGGTTTGTGGGGTATAAAATATAAATATACGTACAGAGAGTGTGCTAAGATGAGTGAATACTGAATCCTCTTTATCTGTGTGGAGCCAGAAGAGTTTTTCAGTTGCAGAAAGAGCATATGATCACGAGACAAAGAACTGTTTAGACTCGCAGTGGTTCGTTCCCAAACTATTGAGATTTACAGACCCCTTCAAAAATCAAAACATGTTTGCGAACCCATGTGTGTGTTTCTTTTCAGAAAACACTGGGTTTTCTGAAAAGAAAATTCACAATTTTATGTGTGAAAGAACTCAACTTTATTCTTATTTTTATGCATATATATAATTATAACATTATTTATCATCATAGAACGAATAATTTGAAATATGTATACAATTATATATACAGTACTAATCGTATCGAAAATAAGTACAAATTTTGTAATGTTCTATAACGAAATTAGTTGTGATTCTGTCAGTATATTTTTTTAAGAAAATAAACACATATTACTTGATACCGTCTGAATGTTTCGCGGAAACCCCTGGAACTGATCTACGGACCCCCAGGGGTTCGCATACCCCAGTTTGGGAAACGCTGGTTCAGAGCATGCATCCCCAAAACAACGGGGGGGGGAAGCAAGCTCGAATGCCTGCGTGTCTATAGTTGTTATGTTGTTTGTTATTTTGTTTTTAGGAGCATTAGCAACTAAGGCCATATTGCTCCGGGGCTATGCGGTGGTCATTCCCTGACCTTTCCACATCCTCCGTATTTGGTGGGCACGGGCTCGAACCCCGGTCTAATCAAGAAGCGTGTGCTACGCACTGCTGTTCCTGCCCACCTGGCTACGGAGGCGCCGGTGTCTATAGTCATGGGCAGCGAAGTCTTTAGAAACGTCTACACCTGGATCGATGGATCATCAGATAAGGCAAGAATCTATCAGAAAGACGCACATGGTTGACATGAGGGCTTATATTCTTTGTCATTGCTGTTGTTGTGAGCTTGGGGTGGGGGAAGCTTGCACTTGTTGGCAGTCCATCTGAGGAGCACTGATGCCCAATATCATATTGTAATTGAAGTACCAACGCTATAATTATCCAAAAACCAATGAGATTTTGATTATTTATATTTATTTATATTAATGACGTCTTTTTCATGAAGTAAATGGTAGATAGTAATAACGCAAAAAGTTTCTCGGATAGCTTACATCGCGTATCTTGCATGTTGTAATATTATCTCTTAAATACCATATTTCGAGCACCTTTTTACGATAGTCTTACATTTCATTTTATTCACAAACTTTTATAGCTGAGGATCAATGCTAATATTTAAAAAAAAAAAAAAAATAGCAGTGTTATGAAGGTTTAATTACCTTTTCATATTAAAAAAAAATTACTTAAGTTTGCCAGAATCTTCAAAGAATGTTTCCTGGGTAAAACACCCAGGAAACATTCTTCGAAGATTCTGAATAGAAAAAATTCTTTTTTCATCTTCTAAAATTGCGTTTTCCATACTTGTAAGAAACTGTGTTACAGTTTTTTACAGGAATGGAAACCGCAGTTTGTAGTTAAAAGGCCATATACTGTAGAAAGTCATTTACATACATCGAAAGCTAAATCCTGATTCTTGTAAATACTGTATTGCTTTTGATACTTGTTTAAGTGGAGCTTTTAGGATTGTAAATAGGAAAGGGGGGGAGCTTTAATTTGTGATATAATTTTATGGGAGTCTGAATTTTTGTGTTGCGTGCGATGAAGGTGGGTCAAATTACTGACACCATAACATAATACGTATATAATCAAATATCGAAAATGATACAGTAGTATTTTCTACTTTCCCTTCGCCTCTCCCTCCTATGGATAGCTTAGCGAAATCTCCCTTGAAGGCCCCTAGCCATGAAATTAAGTCTTGATACAAACCCGGGTTCTGCTTCTCTCGATGGTTGTTAATTATTAGTAGTTTTTGCTTTGAAAGAGACAGTTTTCGTTGCTTTTAATTCCTGTAAACTTGGTATAGGGTTTAATTATTTTCATTTTTTTTTTTAATTCACTTTGAAATTGCACTTTGTATATTATCTGTTGGTAATGTTTCACTTTCCTCATTCTCGTGGGTGAGTGTGGGGGGGGGGGGGAGCGTTTGCGTTTGGACTCCCGATAAGCGATATCTGTCCCCGGAAGTGTGTGGATTATATCCCACCCAGTGCTTTTATCACGTGCAAGCCGGTTAATAAGTAATAGTGTTCTAATTACTGCGTCACCAATGCTATAAAAGTCAAAGATAAGCATGTGGTCTGTCATCGACCACAAATCAGATCTCCGTGGAGAGAAATCGGAACACGCTCGAACAGTACCATTCACTTGCTTGTCTACCTTTCTGCATGGTGCGTATTACTTGTATATACTGTATATGTATATCTATATGTATGTATGTGTAAGAGCGCGCGGTGTCAGATTTTCAAACACGCTCTCTGCCCTTACGTACGCTAATTCAAACAAAGAGACCCAAGACTGCAGGTCAAATAGGCTTGCTTCTATTGATTAACGCAAACCACGCGAGTAGCGTTACCAAGGCAATGGTTGTAAACAAACCAAGAACTTCCATAGTGAACCCACCACTCGGAAACCCCCCCCCCCCACCTCCCTTAGAACCTTTCCTCGTATTGGTAACGCATTAATCAGGTTCCCGCCGTCGACCACATGAGCTATTTTTAATAAAGCTTGCATGAGTTGTTTATCCCAAATAAAATTGCCTCCTGGACCCCAAAAAAAAAAAAAAAAAAAAAAACAAGAAAAAACAATGAGAAAATTTTGCAACTAATTTTCTTGACTTTTTTTTTTAAATTTATTTTACTAAATTATCCAAAGTGTGCTTGAGAGCACTATTCGTAATTTTGTTGCCCTCCTTTTTAGTCTTTTAAGGGAATGAGAAAGTTGTTAATCGCGAGAAAGCTAAACACCATATCCGAAGGGATTTTATGGGACGGCGATCTATATACTGTACCCACTTAAAATTCACACGCGAATCAATTTCCTCCACATTTCCGTAGTCATCATACTCATGGATTTTCCTTGGCGGATCTTTATTTATTTAATTTTCCGAATATATATTTCGCCAATTTTTTCTATCTCTCCAGTTTTTAATCCTTGGAAGTGAAAGATTAATTTTTACTTCATTAAAATATTGCTTTAATTTTATTCGGTTCCATTGATAAGGTACCATAAGAAATGCCTTCAAACGGAGATGATCGTTTAAATGGAATAGTGTTCTTCCAATGTAATGTCCAGAGTTTTCAGTGATAACTGATCCTTCCCGAATCTTGGAATTTTCTTGATTTCTGGTGGTCATACTCCCAAAATTGAGAATAAATTACAATATATTTCAGAGTTTCATATAGGCCGAAGTTCCGCAATCGAATTTCTTTAACAATGCAATAAACATTTTCTATAAATGACCTTGTTTGCATTTTGAGCAACAGTAATCCTCTGGGTCACTTGCTCTTCTGTTAAGCTGCATACGAGTAAATAAAAATGGATGAATGTCTCTGTGTTAATGTTCGTCATAAGCACGACAGAGTTAAAAGTTGGTTGGGGAATGTTTCATGTACGAACTGCGAAATCCAGAAACTCTGGGTAATCCATTATGATGACCTTTTCATAAATTTCCTACGTGACTGGAGCACAGTATTTTATTGGATTTCAGGTGAAATATGCACCTTTCACAGTGATATCTGATGCACTCTTTCAGAAAATAGCCAATCCAAAACTAAATTTTTCAATTCTCTGATTGGTTTGTCAGGTTCTCCCATTTTCCTATAGATAGGCGGAAAATTGGTGGTACCAGATAATGGATTGTCGGATTTGAGAGGTTCATTTATACCACGATATTGAAGACTGAAAATAGAAAAATTAGTAGGAGGGTCCTCAGAGCAACATTTATTAATAAATAAGTAAAAATATGTCCTTCGCAAAGAAAAATTACAGATTTTTTAAAAATTAAAAAAAAAAAAAAAAAAAGCTGCGGGAAACCTCTTGAAGTTTCTCTCAAGAAATATGGGCCGATTTGCATGTCGTGCAGATTAAAAATTCCAAAATAACTCACGGCGACCCCACTCTTTTTGCCTGAGCGAATAGAATCAGAGCTATTTCGCCTAAGGTTAGCCAACCTTAGACGGGGGCTAATTACGGTCTCGATTGAACAAGACTTTAGAAATTCCTCCAGTCTTTCAAGGGAATCGAACTCCGCCCTCTAGAAACCAGCGGCAGACGGCGATGTAATAGGTAGACTACGGAAGACAGCATATATTTCGTACATATATAGATACCCTCATCGGTAAAGTGACTAGATCCTTAATATTCCAATGCGGGACATCGGTGGGGGAAATTTTACAACCCCCTTGAAACAATATACACACATTTTTTTTTAATTATTTTTTTATTTATAAAAAAATTCACGCAGAAATATAAAATAAATACATATGCTTCTTTGAACTAAACTTAAAAAATAAAATAACACACTTCTTTAAAAAATTTGGGATTGCTCGTCAAATTTTTTGAAAAGAGCAAAATATAAAATTTTATGAAAATTCATCTGCTAGGGATCGAGCTATTACATGCAGACAAACAGAAAGGCGGACGGACAGAAGGTAAAGACAGTAGGCGCTTTACGCATATATGCTAACCCACCTAAAAAAGAATGTTGTTGTTATTTTGGTTTTTAGGAGCATTAGCAACTAAGGGCTATTACTCCGAGGATATGCGGTGGTCATTCCCTGACCTTTCCGCATCCTCCGTATTTTGGTGGTCACAGGCTCGATTCCCGGTCTGATCAAGAAGCGTGTGCTACGCACTGCCGCTCCTGCCCACCTGGCTACGGAGGCGCCGGTAAAAAAGGAATAAATAAATTAAATAAACAACATTGTACACTGAGAACTTTTGCAAAATTTATAATGATTTTCCTGTGACCATAGAGAAAAAGAGAGGGGGGGAATCAGATATTAGTATTCCTGTTTACCCAGACAATGTCCAAATTATCAATTAACCCCTAAGCTAATGATCTTTCCGGTCATTAACTTCGAATTTCAAATAATATTGCTTGCAATCTCTGTGAGATTGACCTCTTGGGATGTTTTTGGCGGTTTATACCTTCGATCATGGTTTTAATTACACGTATTAATGAAGTGGGAGTTATTTCCGCTACCGCAGTGAAGCAATGCGTTGAGCATTCCAAAAACAACTATAATAATGATAATATCCATAAAATTAACGATGTCAATTATGGCAACATAATTTTATCTCACAAAATTAATTCGATTAAATATTTGTCAGCAAACGATCTGCTTGCTGTTCGGTAAACTTTTGAAGGTGAAGCAAGTCGAAAAGTTTCTGATAATGATTCTGTCTGATCTTTCAGAATATAGTAGACTCGGGATTATCTGTGGTGGTTGGGAAACGAATTTTCCTGAACAAGTGCAAAATGAAAGAAAAAGTGGCAAATGCGACAAAAACTTAAATGTATTCGCGTACATACTGTATTCATATTTGTAAAAGTATAATACAGTGTGAGAAGATTTTAGATAAAATTTAATGCGTACATATTTTTTTTAAAGGAAAACGACGAAATTCGCTTTTTTTGTCTTGCGAATGGAACTACGTTAATTTCAAAGCATAACCTTGTCAGCGAGAGCAGCGTGACCTTATAGTTGAGTAGAGACTCATGTAAGTTGGCAACTTCAGCATTTTTGTTCATGTTTATTGATGAATTGAAGTTTTATTCGATAGAAAGAACAGCCGTTATATATTTTTAAAACCAGCATTTGAAAGTTTCTACGGTTTGATGTGAACAAAAAAATTAGGAAAGAAAACGTTTTATGACTTTTATAACAGATACCTTCCCATAATCTTCTACAATAATTTATTATCAACCCCTCTGATGTTACCATCATTCCGGCACACGCACCATGATTTTTCTTTTTTGGACAGGGCTGAGAATCAGGTCCGTTGCTTTGACTTAGAGAACATTACTCATCTTTTTTATTTATTTATTTATTTTCGTTTTAGTATACAGTATTTGGAAGGGGCTGAAGCTAGGCAATCCCCCGATATATCCCTAAAGTCATTAGTTTTAAGATATTTTGTGCGCTCTTTGAGATGGTTTTTAGAGTCAACTGGTATTGCAGTTGTATAGTAACGTGCACTTTATGTGCGAAGAATGGTAAAATATAACAGAAGGGAAGTTTCCACTAATTATAAGGCTTCTTTTTACACCGCTGAGTCTGTGGGGATATTTGGAGTGTTTATATACACTCAGTGATCACTGAATTATGACCACCTCCATAATACAGTACTTCGTCGGTCCTCCTTTTGCTCTCAGTACAGCTATCCGACGTGGCATTGATTGAACAAGATGTCGGAAGCGTTCGGGGGGTATGGCCAACCAAGCCGTGTGTAATGCGATCAGCAATGCAGGTATTGAGGTGATTGGTGTATCCAGACGCCTGATATGCCTTTCCATAGTGTCCCACAAGTTCGCTATGGGATTGATATCGGCGGAGTTCGGAGGCCAGTCGATATGCTGGAAGTCAGAAATGTGTTCCTCAAACCATTCCTGCACAAGTGCCGTGCCCGATGGCTCGGCGCATTGTCATCTTGGAAGACACCATCGCCATTCGGGAAAAAGTGTAACATAGCGGGGTGTACACAGTCAGCAAGCAGTTGAGGATAGCGACGACCACTGATACGTTGTTCCACATGCACCAGGGGTCCAAGTTCCTGCCAGTGAAACATGCCTCACACCATACAACCGCCTCCATTGGCCTGCACTTTTGATACCATGCATGAGGGATCAAGAGCCTCATGTCGTTGACGTCAAATCCGTACACGACCATCCACGGTTTGGAGTAAATAACGTTATCATTCGACCAGCACATCTTCTTCCAGTCTTCTAACGTCCAACTTGCATGCTCTTTGCACCAGGCGAGTCTTTTACGCCGATGAACCTTGGTTAGGAGAGGATGCCATAGGGGTCGTCTGCTGGTATAGCCCATACGTGCGAGCGTGCAACACATGGTCATGCCAGATATTGTTCCGGGTTGGCCCATGTTGTATTAGGTAGTCAACTCTTCAACAGTGCTGCACCTGTTCGCCTGTACGAGTCGTCGGACCCGGCGCTCACCTCTAATATCGACCTTTTGCTGACCTTTGCAGTATTTCCGTCGGATCGTTGTTTAACCATTTTGACGCCATTATGGTTCATTTTAACTACGGCGGCTCTTGAATACCCCACCAGAGCCAACCGGGCTAGCCAGGTGGGTAAAGTGCCTACCCGGCAACCCAAAGGTCGCGGGTTCGAATCCCGCCTCGGGATTGGATCAGAGTAAAATGGGAAAAAAAAAAAAAAAAACCTTTGGATGTGCATTATGGCTACAGAAGCCGATGCGCAAACAACTAACAAAAAAAAAAAAAAAACACCCCACCGGTCCAGCGGCTTGGGAAATTGAGGCACCAGCTCGTCAAGCACCCACAATCTATCCTTTAACAAAGTCCGATAAATCCTTCCATTTACCCATCACGCTCGGAATTTTACTACTTACTTACCACTGACACCTTATCTATGCTACGTAGGTCGACTAGAACTCGCACCTCACGTGATCAATGGGTCGCATTCAGTTTTCATAGAGGTGGTCATAATTCAGTGATCACCCAATGTATATATATATACATGTGTGTATATATATATATATATATATGTGTGTGTGTGTGTGTATGCGCGCACACATACACATATCCTAGTTACAGCTGTCACTTATCGGATCATATATTTAAATCTTTCCTATCCTCCTTTTATATAGTTTTTCTACGATCACCTATATTTTACAGCTAGTGCTGTAAACCCCACGAAGAGAACATACATACACAAATAACGCAAAGACGCGAAATACAGACCAGGTCGCTTATTTGTGTGTAGAGCTTGTACAGAGCAACAATTGCAACATTGCTTATACAGGTAGTTTAGTGCCGGTTGCCAACTGTCGTTTTGCAAGATTTCCAAAGGAAGAGATTCGTTAAAGCTTTTATGTTGTTTCAACACAGTTTTACGGTTGCCATAACATCTTTTGGCACTAGCGAAGTGGCAAGTAGCTAAATGCATTAAAATTATATTCACATCGTGTTAACTTTGTGTAATTACGATAATTAGTCATTCGGAGAGTGACATCTGGCCGAGCCACGTGACTGTAACAATCTCGCGAGGTCATTTTAATGAGTATAAGTCGCTGGTTTATCGTTTGTTAGAATCATGAAATCAACCGTCCGTGAAAAGTTAAGCTTACGTTGATTGGAACTAGCATGCTTAAAGGGCCATCGGCCAAACTTTCTTTACTTTTACCACTGAGTCTTTTTAATCTCCAAAACTTGTGAAGATCTTTAAGCACAGGCGAAGCACATGGTCGGCTACTTGCGCAAATACACTACCTAGCCAAAAGTAAGAAAACCCCACCCCACCCCTCCACTCCATCCATCTATCATAGTTAACATTGTCACAAAAGATGCCGAAACCAGCTAGTATTTGACCGCCCTTAATTTGCAACGATGCCCCCCCCCCCTCCCCCGATTATCGATTTTTAGAAGATTGCAAGTGTCTTTGTCACAGTGATAATTACTCCTATTTTTCATGTCATCAAAAATTAAAACCCACAGTGTCCCAATGGATCGTTGGTATTCAAGATTATATGAAAAAAAATTGCTGACTTCCTGAGGGCTTTATTATCTCCTTAGTTTACAAAGTAATCATTAGTTCTTACATCATTCCATTACATGTTTTATTTCAACATTCTATTTAAGGAGAATTAGGAATATTCTATTTGGTTTAGAACTGATGGGAATAATCAATGTAGATTACCGAGTCTGTCCTATGCGTGTTAATTAAATTTTGACTTAAACTCATGGACCGTTATATTTCAAAAAAGTTTTTTAAGAATTCACCAGTTTATTAAGACCGACTTTGAATTACTCTATACCAATCAACCTCACTAGCAGAAGTACTCGTGAAATATTTAAATTTACTCCCGATGCAATTATCAAGTCGTCATCAAACCGAACATTGATTCTGCTAATGACTAGTCTTTAACATTAATCGTACCAGTGGGTGAACCAAACGACATGTTGGAGTGAAGCATTACATTTAGAAAGCCACTGTTTTGTTGGATAATTAAAGGACACCTGTAATGGTGAGATCCCAGCGTGCTTTGGAGTATAGCGAGCACATTATTACATTCTCAATCTCTCTTTGCTTCTAGTCTTTTTTTTTTTTTAATCCTATCAATAATATATTTTAAGATTTATTTTCCTTTCATTTGTGCTATTTTCCAGTTTGCCTTCTAATTTCCTTACAGACTAGATTGTACTTAATTTCAAGTAAGACGGAGACTATTTAGAGTACATCTGTGCATTTAATGCATTGTTTGCTGTTGCTCTTAAACAGTTCTGTTATTTATTATTACTTTTTTTTTTTTTTTTTTTTTTAAGTTTATACATCTCAAGCATTAAAAACATATCTTTGGCATCATCTTCTCCTCTCCTTTTATGTGCTCTGCATCATTTCTGGGATAAAGAAGCGTTTCTTGATATTCTCCCGAGATTAGTATAATGACGTTCATGAAGGATGACTGTATCGATACCCGTAAAAAGTTTACGAAGCAAATTCAGGAGAGTCGAACAAAAGGCAGGCGCGTTCTTTATAATTTCCAGTAAAGGAAAGATTCTCTGTGCGGCACTGTTTGCTCAAGTGAAACGGGGAGATTTTTAGTGAAAAGTCTCCCAAGATGGTGACCAAAGTTTTAGTGACATAATTACTGTAGGTATGACCAGCCTTCGTTATCGGCTCGGGGATGATTTTATTGGTTGAGTGATGCTACCTGAATGTCACTTTTTTATTTATTTATTATTATTTTTTTTGTTTGTATTAGCTAAGTTTGCTGATGCAGGATTAATTCCCCTGCGTGGGATGATTATTATTATTATATATATTTATTTTATTTTATTTATTTATTTATTATTTATTTTTTTTGCTGGCTCCCAAGTCTGGGCAGCCTAGGTGCGGGATTATAGTGCTGGATTGCACTGACAGATATATTAGGCCCAGGCCTGGCTTTATGTGCCAGGGATGAGCGCCGGGTTTCATTTACTCACGTGGTGGTTGCCCCCCCCCCGGTGGAAAAGTGACCTGACTTCACAATACACTACACAACACCTACACATTTACACTGTTTGGGTCAGAATACTGAGTTTCTTTTGCCAACAGAGTATACAGGTGGAGATAGACGCATGTCTGGGAGCCACTTAGCGACATGAATATACAATACAATATCTGAATGGCACCTTAACTAAATGCCGAAGCATGAAACACAGATGTTCGAGTTTTGCCATCTTTAATTTTTAAATCTGTGATGAGAAGGAAGCCAGATATTTATCAGCACGTTGCTCGCTTATCAGGGTTAAGCCTGCTTTATAGTTCGAACAGAGAGATTGGTCTGTCTCTGTTTACTATCCCTTCAGCTGAAAGTACATTATTGCAACCTAATCGTGTATTAGGTGTTTCATAACATGTGAGCTGTATATTCAGAATCGATTCAGGACCTGAAAACAATGAAAACAGTTCATATAAACATGTGTCAAATTCGGAACGATTACGGATCTATTGCTGTTTGAATTAAAAAAAAAAAAATTACTAAAATAGCCAGGGATGAGCGGGATTTTAAATTAAAATGTTTAAGAATCAAATATTTTCTATAAAATATTTTATAATATATTTAACATATACTGTACAGGAAACTAATTTGGTGAAGTGTTCTATCAGGCATACGTGATGAAAAGACAAATTACCAATAGAATCTCCTGTTAGATAAAAGTGATTTCTGTTTAGTAGAATTGTTTAATTAATTTATTGTTTGGAGAACTGTTTGCTATTCTCTCCGTCATTTCAGTAATAAATAAACAACTTTTTATAATTCAATTCAGTGCTAGTCCTTGAAGGGAGGGGGGAGTTGTTCAGCAGTCAATGCTCCCGGATCCCAGACCGAAAAGGGCCCTAAATACTAACAAAAGGGGCCCACAGAATCCAGGCAAGAATTCTTCCTTGTTGTTCATTCTCCAACATTAATTCTACACCGGTGTCCTCTGGATTCTAGGATCGGTCCTGATTTTGTTCCAGCTGTACAGGGTGCGAAGAGTTTCCATTAGGTTAGTCGCATTGCAATTTGACTTGTAGAAGGGGGCATTGACAGTTAGCCAATTTGTGAATATGAGTTAGCAAAGAATTACTTCTCCGATTGTTTAATACTATTTAAATTACAATTGCAGTACTGTACTGACTTTTCTAGGCAAAAACGCGCATACGTACTAGTATACTCTATGAAACTCTGAAACTGTGACTGTTCAAATGCAATACATCACCGTGTAGCCTTAGTAGCTAATGCGCCAATAAAAACAAAACCAACAACAACATCACCGTGTATTGTTAGGAATATTAAATTTTGTTATTAGGACATATATCTTACATAAATCTAATGGTTATCCCAGTGGCCATGCATTTTTTGGGAGTGAATATTTTATTTTTTGGAACACTTCCTCTCTTTATATCATTATATATATGAAAAAATTGCTCCCGGCTTACGAACTGATTTTCATAATGCATGGTATTCGAAAATCTAGATTAAACGCATGTAATATTGCACTCTGCATTGACCACTCTACTACATAAACCCACTTTAGATGTTACTGACTCCTGTAAATGGTCGATAATTACATTTTACTGGAATACATCTGACATGAAAATTTTCTACGTGCTGCCGCAGCTGATAATTTGCTACTTCTCTCGCACTAAACTCGTGCACAGACCTCTCAACGTTACAGTCTGTCCTCGTATAGCACGATAGTTGCGTTCCTAGAAATCCTCGTGCAATGCAAAATCGTGCAATATAAACAACAGGCCCTATGGGAAAAGTAGGGTTAGGTGCCGACCACCCAAGATTGAACACACATTTGGAACCAAAACATTACCAAACACAATAAATAATCGGGTAATTTTAATCGTTATAAAATACGTAAGTATTTTATAACGATTAAAATACGTAATAAAAATAATATTATATTATAATAAAGTATTTTTAGTATTTTTTAATACTAAAAAAGTATTTTTTACGAATAAAATACGTATTTTATTCGTAAAAAATTTATTATATTAAATAAAATAGTCGTAATAAAATACTTACGTATTTTATAATACGTAAGTATAAATTATAATACGTAAGTCGTAATAAAATACTGCTAATGCTTTTGCTTCTATCGTAAGCAAACTTGCTTTTTGTTTGATTTTCTATCCAAAGAGATGACAGCCGTTCCATCTCTTCCAATTCTTTGTCTCTTAATCTAATGGATTTTAATTACACTTTGAGTTGTTCCCGCTATGAAAGTTGTTTTTATTTTCTCCGCATTCTTTGTAATTCTCGGCGTTGCCTCATTTAGGTCTGTAGCACGTGCAATATCACATGGTCTTTCATTTTGCTCAAAGCGTTTCACAATTTCATATTTTTTCTCTATTGACAGAAGCGGACTGGCCATAAGCCTTACGGGGGAAACCACGGTGGGCCGGAGGCCGGTGTGATTTTGGCCATAAACCGTAGTACACATAAACAAAGCTGCACGCGTGTAGCAACTGAATAAATAACACCGTAAAGGCCGAGATACACTATTAATTAACACCTCGCATTTTACTAAAGCACATTTTTGGAGGTTACTACCATAAAACAATAAAAACAATTTCCAGTTGCGTTTCTGCTAGTGGAACCTGTTATAAACTGGTAGTAAACTCCATCTAATTGCATTTGCGATTATATCGATAGCTGGAATTGTGTTGGTTTTTACGTTATTATGGTGAAATGTGTTTCCCCTTCACTGATATAAAAAACATAAATACATTTTCAGAATCTTCTTCATTCCTATCGTGTTGCGTTCAGTTGGGGTGATTCCGCGTTCGACTGCCATTTTTTGTAAACACAAAGGCGAATCGTGTATAAGCGAATTCGGTTCGTGTTATATAAGATAACGTTCCCCTATTTATAAATCGTGTATGATCGAATTCGTGTAATGCAAACACGTTTTATACGAGGACCGACTGTACTGTTGCACTGGCTTGCAATCTCTCCTATATCCCCACTCGGCGATCTTGCACATTTCCTGTTCGCTAACTTTTTATCGATCTCAACGCAGTGTTGTTATTTGGATCATGAGGTTCACGTTACTTGCAGCATCAGTGCTACAGGGCTCAATTCAGTAATATATTTTAACTGACATCGTAGTGTGATGTATATCAATACATTATTGACACGTTAACTGTCTCAAAATTTCTCGTGCTTCCTAATCGTGAGTCATAAGTGACAATATAACGAGTTCACCAGTTGTTACTCATTGGAAGAAGTTTCTGTTCTGATCCTGTTGGATACCGGAGGAATTCTTATGTCTCTTCAGTAGAAGAGGGAGATAGTTAGCCGACCTTAGACGGAGGCTGTCTAGGGTCGCTAATTTGGCTGTTGTACGGCTGAATGGCAACTAAAAGCATTATGCGGCAAACAACGGTAAAAAGTAACAGGTGCCATTAAAGGTCAGATATATTCATTATGTAGGACTGTGTATAGAATTCTGTCATAACATTGTATCTCTTTTAGGAAAGTGAAAACTGAATTGATATCAGATCAGTTGCCTAAAATTCGTTTCAAAGTAGAAGTGATTTGGGATGCATGCTTTGATAACAACATGGCTTCCGTACTCTTTTATAGAGAGGACAGTCAACTATGATACATTGGATTGTGGGTTGTGTATGGCAGTTGGGACAGAAAGAAGACAAGAGTGAGTAAGCCAGTAAGGTATCCTTAGTCTTACAAGGGTGACTTTTTTTCCCGATTAGAGCGGAAACTGGATGCTCCAGACTGGAGATTCGGTTTAATCTGAAGGAGTTTGTTGCTTTCTTGATTTTGCCATTGATTTATACTTCGACTTATTACAAGATTTTTGTAGTCAGTGAACGGAATTTTAAAAGAGACGTCAACTGGTTCCACAGTGAATGTTGCTGCATGGCCAGCACTTTAGACCGAGGTATTTTCTTCGTGCCGTATTGCGGGTTTTTCACTTTCTATAACCTGCAAATCGACCCATGAACACACTCCTGTACAGATTATAATAAGGATCACATGCACCACATGAATGGGTTCATATGACAGAAGTAATAGATACAACAACTTAATCGTTACACCTTATGCTAAAAATTGATGATACAGTAATTCTTATTTAAAAAAAAAAAAAAAAACACGTTAAAATTGCACAGGGTCAGTTATTCATGTATTGACTGTTTCTAGTATTATTTGGACATTGTGTAACTCGAATAATTTAATTTAAAGTAATAAAATTGCAATTTCTTCCTTGAATAAAGTGATTTCTAAACAATTGATCTGTGCGTGTGGGTACTTCATCGTATTTGCGAAAACGCATTCGTAATCAATATTATTTAAATTCTATTCATTTGGATATTTTTTTTTCAGTTGTATACCTGAATTTGGACGCATTCATTTATCTTTTTCTTTTGCCATCAGTTCATAAATAATGGAGATGTCAAGTACGAACAAAATATATGGCTCCCTAATGTTTACAGGAATGTTCTCCTTTCTTCCAGCAGGCTCTTATTTAAATTAAATCGGTTGAAAGTAATCTGCAAATTATCAGGCAGACTCAAGTATTGCACTACTTAAATCTTAATGAATGACTTCGCCACTTTTTCGCCCGCATCATTTGTACTGACAGCCTTTCGCTCATCACTCATTCCTACCTTTAGCCAATTTTTGTGCAGCCCAACGACAAGATTTCACACTTTGCCTTGATTACTTTCATGCGCCGCTATTCAGATAAGGTTCTACGAAAAGCGACCGATGACGTTACAGTTTACGATAAAAGGTATGGTGTGTGTGGTGTTCCTTTCCCCCCTGCTTTCCAAAATAACGATGAACTATAAAATGAAGCTATTTTATACACTTTGTTCGTTTCTTTAAACAACACGCTCTTTGTTTTTTTTTTTGTACTAGTTTGATCTGCAAACCACATCTTCACAAACGTCTGCTTTATTTAGAAAAGGTGTGTTATGGGAGGGGTAGGGGGAAGAGTGAATGAAGAATTCGTAATCCTATTATGAAACTTTGCGGAAAAGACAGTTGCGCTTCAAGAGCATCATTAATTCGGCTAGGATGGAAGATTTGGGGGGGAGGGCGAGAATCCGACTGGAAAGACTATTGTTGTTTTCTGTGGCGCATACACAAAGAACCGGACTATGACAGTGTGGAATTCATGCTGGAATTCTGACGTTTCGAGCATGTCAAGACTGAATGGGGAGAGTGAGGGAGAAAGAGTCCAAGTGAGCAAATGGGGGGGAAAGGGAGGGAGTATGAGGGGATGAAGACAGAGGTCACCAAAGATACGCATCCGACTGAGAAAAGCTCTCCGCGAATTTGCCGTTACCCAGCATTCCACAATCTACGAACGAAAAATTTTCCCCTCTGGCATCGGCAATAGCCAAGCCGCCACCAACTGGCCTTCCAAAAGAGAGAGAGAGAGAGAGAGAGAATACTCACTCTTACACGTGCTTGCATGCACGTGAGGCGTCTTCTTTTGTAGAGTTGCCATAGAGACGTGGTTAACATTCTTGACCGCTGGGTGATATATTATCATCATTTCTCTGAGCTGAGTTGTTTTGTTTGTTTAACCGGAGATAATGAGTGGGGTTTCATTGAACTGATAACAACGGCCGTTTATATGAGGAGCAAGTCTGACTACATGATTGACCTATCATGTAGTCAGACCTTGCCTTTAGTTTTATTTATTTTTCCTGTAACGTCTAATTGAAACTCCATTATCAACAGTGATTCAACTCTGATCTGAACTGAAAATTTAATCACTGTTTCAGTTATTTGTCTCCCTAAATCGTTTAAATTTTGGGTTGCCTCCTCCGAAATCGTTTAACTGAAAATTTCCCCTAGGAAAAATTTTCACGAAACAAGCAGATTATTTATTTATTATTTTTATAACCTGAAAAACCACCACATCACTATTTAGGAATACATGTATTGTAGATGCGTTTCATGTAACAATACGCACCGGTTCTCAGCTAGTCGTATTGTTACACGAACTTGATGGGCATCTAATGTTACGAAATCCCCTTATAGTGCTAGGGTCTGCACGTTTTGAATATTCGATATTCATACCGAAACTATCTAAATTGTTAATATTGTGTATAGCTGCTGGGTTTACTTTATGCCTATTTCCATTTACGAGTGCTTTCTTTGTGTGTGTGTTTTTCCCGGCTGTCAGCCATTTTCTTTTGTTTTAGAAGGTTGCTATTTATCAGGCAACTTCGCGATATCACAAAGTTAAAAAAATAATAATAAATAAATATAAATGTCGTTTGCAGTAGGCAAGCTCAGCTGGATGTCTCGTTGATGAATAGTCTTGTCATTCAAAAGTGTCAGCTTTCTTTGGATTCGGCTACGTAACCAACATGGATGTCATCCTTCATGATTTCTGCGACTCTTTTCCTTGACCAAGATGTTCATCATCTATGTAATGTTCACGATATTCATAAATTACCCACCCTTGAAGCGCAAGTTCCGTTTCACATGATTTGGAACGAGACAAGTAAAACATCTCCTCCCCTTCCCAAATGAAAATTTTTCTTGCTACATTAGTTTGGCAACCCAGTCATTTTGGCTACGAACCCGGTGAAAAGCAGTCATAAAAGGAGAAGAATCAGAATCCGTAAAAATAAGTTCAGAAGCTAAAATTTAATCCTGGCTTCAGTTAGTTGAAAGTCTCGCTGTTACCCTACCATTGAGTCGCTTAAAGTGGAATCCAAGCGCTCTAAATAATATTTGTTGCATTATGATAAAAAAAAAAAAAAAAAAAGGCATTTTAGAGACAATTTTGGAAGAAGAAAAATATTCAGCACTTGTCATAGTGAGAGAAAAAGAACAGTTTATTTTCTTTATTAGTACTTAGTACTAAGTACTAAGTCTCGAAGGAAACTATATGGTGTAAATTTTTTTTTTTTTTTTTTTATCGTATGATGTGAGCAATACACAAAGGAATCAGTTTTTTCTCCTGCTTTCTTCATGTATCGTGGCCGTGAGGTCCAACCGCAGAGTACGGCACCATCGTGATATCCAAGCCCGAGGCGGGATTCGAACCCTCGACTTTTGGGTTGCCAGGCAGGCACTACCCACCCGGCTAGCCCGGTCTGCATCTGGTGTAGTAAGTGAATATCATTTACTTATGACACTTTACAAGATTTGCCTCGTTGTTAACCAAGATTTGATGCATTTGGAATAATGAAATTAAAAATATTTTTTTTTTTTTAACCTTTTCCGTTTTATTTTCTTAAAGAATTTTTTCTTTCGTTTTTCAACCTTGTTTTTAGTTTCCTCCTTCCAAATGTCAAACCTTCGGTTGAAAACAGATACGCCTCGTAAAAATCATAAAAGCAAAAGCTAATTCAGTTACTTTCCTTATTAATCTAATATTTATATCTTTATTTATGTTTATTTATTTCAGTGTACACATTTTATTTTGAATCTATTATTCATTGTTAGAACTATTTTGAATATATGTTTTGCCTACAATCTTAACACAGTTTTGCATCGACACAGATAAATGTTTTAAAAATTTAAGTAAAAAAAAGGTGCAGTGTATTTGGGCTGATAAATGAGTTCAGCATGTATACCCTTATCGATATTGTAATACGGACCATATAAATTGAGGACTTTTTTCCTAATTTTCATTCTTCTGACAAAAATAACCGCGTGTGTGCGAACAGGTACAAAGATGTTTTATTTTATGAGAAAACATCTTTGACGAAAGTCAAAACCGTAAAAATTTTTAAAATCGAACAGCCAGAACCGAAGTTATGAAAGATGTAATGTTTTATGCTCACGCCCGCTACTTACTCTACCTAATCAACGTTAGTGACTTAGTTGTCATTTCCGTCTCGCATTTTCGTTACCAATCAGTTTTACTTCAGTCTGTTAAATTTATGACTTTTTATGAGATTTACCTCACGAGTAGGTGCCGCCAAAGATGTTTTCACGTCAAAAAAAAAAGTGACGATGAAGTGGAGCATTATTGATATGTGAAAGCATAACACCGAAAATGGGGTTTGCGTAGTAAATTGTTAACATATGATTGATTGTTTTAAGTGGTGAGAAATAACAGATTTATGCAGCAATGCCAGGCTATTTGTTTATTTATTTATTTGAAATGAAGTGGCTGAATATGTCTTCCACCGATAGGGAGATGAAATAATTACGAAGTTGTCCCTTCTCCAAGGTTTCTGAAGATGGAACAATCTATACAAAGTGTACAAAAATTATACAGTGATACAATATTCTTACTATATACGATAACAACACGATATTAGCAGGAATGCCGTAGACGAGTGGTCAGCTCTAGGGCACCTAAGTACGCGTGCTTGTAGTGACCGGGGTTCAAGTCCGTGACTCCTAAATATGGTGCTGTTTCTTGTATTCTCTCTCTCTGGTTTGTGAAATCCTCTGACTGTGGTCGTCCCGGAGTATAAAATTTATTTATTATATAGAAAAATTAACTACAAGCCTCGTAGTTAAAATTTTTGTTGCACTTTCTTTCGTTGTAAATTCCAACAAGAGACAGCCTTCATACAGGATTTATTTACTTTTATTTTTTTATTTATATTTATTTTAAAATATTTGTTATTTTTTATTATTATTTTTTTAAATTCTGAAATTTCATCTGCGCTAGCATCTTGCTGGCTTTGAGTGAGACGATGATCTCAAATTGAATGAATAAATAACTAATAAATGTTATGAAAGATAACATACAGTTTACAGATAAATTGACGTAAATTGGCGCCTCCTTGCTTTAAGCAAAAGTGAACGAAAACAAATGTAACCAGAAAATGGTTCTAAAAATGGATTTTGCAGTCTTCGGTTAAAAAAAAAAACGAATGGCTATAAACGCCTGATGTATCGATAGAATTTGGAATTGATATGCCGCTTAACTGTATTTTATATAGTAAGAGTAAAAAGTAATTACTGAAAAAATTAATAAGTTCTCTTTATTAAAATGACACGAGGTGCTCCTGTTTCGTCGCTTATCTGCCTTTTGCAGTACAAAGTGGTCGATAGTATTTCACAGCTGTGCGGACTGTTAAGGGAAAATGGACGAGGCATCGTTTAACTAGTGCGAAAATATTTTGGGGATCCCAGTGAATGAAATCGCCTGTGTAAAGCAGCGTGAGCACAGATTAAATTTAGTTTTTATTCCGTTACTGTGTGATGGATTTTAAACAGTGGCATATTAGACATGGAAATTATACTCATATTGTAATAGTAATAGGTGTGCTCTTATATACTTGTGCATGGTTAATAACAGCTTGAACTGGAGTGGGGGTAACAGCATACGGCATTGGTACAAGCAGAAATGTTTAGAATAATGTGTTGATGAATTCATATTTTTCGGCTCGAAAAATGCACAATTTTTAAAACTCATACCGAGATATTTGTATTTCCAAAGAAAACTACGTATAACAATGTGAATTTTATTTCAATTATTCACTATCTGTAAATTTGAATCTAAGGATTTTGTGTGTGTGTGTGTGTGTGTGTGTATATATATATATATATGTGTGTGTGTGTGTATCCGTCTACACTGGGTAGTTAAACTTTGAAGATAAATAGCATAATTTTCAGTATCGTTAATGATATTTGTATAGGAAATTACGTACTTTAATTTGTCAGTTGTCTTTATAATCAGTACACTTTTTGATATCGTGGTTACATAATTTATTCAGACACTGGAATGAAGTGTAATCAGTGGTTTCCACATAACACGCCTCCTACTACTAAACGTACAGTTTCTGTTACTCTTAGGCGAGAGCTTAAAGCCGGAAATAGAGTCGGCACACGACTCTTCTTTGTGTGAACTGTTATTACAAATTTCTCATCCTATTAGACAACATTGACACTAGTAGCTGATTGAAATACAAGTCTTTCTCTCTCTCTCTTTGTACGTGTCCTTTTCGGAAAGGGGCGCGGTGGAACCATTGCCCTATAATGGGCGGAGCAAACATTGGAGAGATGTCAGATGCCCAGGTGTAGTTAGCCTTTCTGGCCGTGGTGATTAATGGGGTCGTTTGAAGTTCAATAGACACTGTTCAAGTCGTTTCTTTTATTTTACACTCAACATGATGTTGAAATGTAAGGCAATGACTGTGGGTGTTAAAGGGTTGGTCACCGTGTGCCTAAATTGAAAATTAAAGCGTGACTGAGCGATACACAAGGCAGGATTTCTTTTAATTGGCCGCCTTCCATGATGGCCGCCGACTGGAGCGGAACACTCATGCAACACTAATGAGAAACTGTAGCGGCGGCGGGGGCAGGGGAGTTACAGGTCCATAAATAGCAAAAGTTATTAAATATATACAGGTTCCTCCACCTTAATAAAAATGTATACGAGTCGGTGAAATGTCTATGTTAACAGCTTATAATTTAATAATTTATTTAATATATATATATACAGTATTTATTTTTTACTCCCTCAATTATAAATGTCAGGCTTGTTTGTATTTGTCATTTATAAGTAGGTGAACTTTCTGTTTTATTTTCATTGTTTTGGCTCCACGAGACCCACGTGACAGTATTTTCAGTGTTTCCTGATTCAAAAAGTATGTAATCATTCTTCACAGAGTTGTTACAGACGTATGAAAAGTACCATCATGTGTGAACCTTTTTTTTTATTGTTCCAAGACTCGCGAGCTTGTGATCAAGCGTGACAGAGTTACAAGCACTATACTTATTGTGGTTCTTTCACTTCTGCCTGATACAGAAGTGATTGGGAGTTATTTCCAGCATCGACAAGTGACGAGATCACGTTACTTGACTGTTATCAAGCTCATAATGTTATACAATGAATAACCACGAAATGCTTTATCGACCGCAGTTTGACTCCACAACGACTAGCTATATGTCTGTGGTAGCGTGGCCTACTTCAAGTTGTGCATGGCACAGCAGTTGGTTGCCTGGCGTGACTACAGTCGATGTATCTCTTAATGTCTATACTAAACTTATAGATCAACTAAATAAACACAGCCAGTTTTGGGTTCTTTCATCTAGTAAGTTTTGATAGTTTAAGATATAAGCAAAGAAACGTTTTTCGGACAGTTAGCAACTGCTTTTGCATTAATTTAGGACCAGTAGACTGAATAAGTTTTTTAATCGATTGTTATAAAAATAATTACAAAAAAAAAAAAAAAAAATCAGTTTAAAGTTAACCTGAATGAGATTTCTCAACGTTTGAGTATTTTAAACAAAAAGCTGGCTTTTAATTCTAAAGTAGGTAACAAAAAATACCAGTAATGTGTTTTCGCTTGTTCACGCTCAAATTATGTTTCTTTATTGCTTCTCACCTGACTAGTGAGAATCCCCTTTTCTCCTTTATGTAATTCAACCATTGCAATACAAATGAGATATCTCAACGTTTGAGTATTTTAAACAAAAAGCTGGCTTTTAATTCTAAGACCCTGAATATCTCCGTTTGTTTTTTTATATTTGCTTTTATCTATAGCATTCAGCCAACTATTGTTCCATCTATGTATGTTAGTTGTGGTGTCAAATCAAGTCAAGAGCGAGTTATCGGAACACGCGTGGAGCTCAGATGGACTTCGTCTGTCGAGAGGCAACGTGTTTACTTTTAATGCGTGTCACTGAGGTCGGTAATTAATTATAACAGTTTTGCAGTTAATTGGTGCCTGGGAGATCTTGTGCCCTCCTTTGTTAAGTCAGGCTCGTTAGGGTGTGGTTCGCTCATAAGGGAATCGTTTACAAAGTTTAATATATCAGCGCGACGTGAGTAGAATTTTGGAAGAAACAAAGCAAAAATCATTTCCAGT
Source organism: Mastigoproctus giganteus (assembly GCF_048544385.1). Classification (NCBI taxonomy): domain Eukaryota; kingdom Metazoa; phylum Arthropoda; class Arachnida; order Uropygi; family Thelyphonidae; genus Mastigoproctus; species Mastigoproctus giganteus. The sequence continues at coordinate 198,403,465 of NC_143575.1, forward strand.
GGTGTGTGTATAAAAGGCATTATTTTTTTATTTTTCAGTACTGTTTTTTAAAAATTGATAAATGTTATTTTAAAATGTATGAAAATAAGACAGACTGCCTCTTTTATTTATGCCCAGGACTTCTGTGCCGTTATTGATTTTGTGTTGCTGATTTCCATCTTTATTTACTGAAGTTCTCGTCGGAATATTCCACAAGATTTCGCGTTATATTTTATTAAAGGTTTCAGTAACTGAATCAAAGAAGTTGAAAACGTCGCAGAGATTTCTCTGTTCATTTTTTAGCGTCAGAACTTTGTACCGGTAGCGAGATAGTCTAATGGGTTTCATCGTTAGGGAACAATAAACAAATAAAATAAAAGTTGAGGGAACGCTGAAATCAAATTATATATAAAGAAATACATTTATCAGTAATTTGAAATACAAACGTATAGTTTCGGTGCTTCCTTTTTCGGATTTTATGCAAATGTTAAGCGCGCACATTTATAAATAGAAATATGCTTATGATTAAATATTTATATTAATTGTGACGCAAGTCAACTTACGATATGATAGAAAATTTTAGACTGACATGTCTGAATTTGGCTAACAGATAAAAATAAAAATATTTATCTTCGTTTTTCTCCTAAGAGCTCTAGTTTCTTTTGCATCTTAGCTTAACACTTAGAAACACTTGTGTACACATGTTTGTTTATATACGAGGTCTGATCAAAACGTTCGGGGACGAAATTTGTATATCGTGAAATTGCAGCGTCCTGACTAGTTGCATCTTGTCGCAACATCTTTGGTGACTCATCTAAACATAATACAGTACATGAATTATGTTTAGATGAGATGTTTTGTGTGCTTCGACGTATTAAATGAGTGATTTCACTAAGCTACGAATTTGCATCAAATGAGGAAAAAGTGCAACAGAACTCCACGAATCGCTTTTGGAGAAGATGCCATGTCATTCGAAGACATTCCGCTGATTCGCAAAATGAAATTAAAGAGGGCCGCTTGCATGTGAAAGTTGATCATCGCTCTGGCCTCCCTATCCGCGAAGTTCCTAGTGAAATGGTTATTTCTTATGGGACATGTCAATCAATTTTAATGCAAGATTTGGGAAAATGAGACGCATTTCAGTCAAGTTTGTGCCTCTTATCCCAATGTTCACAGAGACCGGCGTGTTTTCGCATATCAGGATCTTCCTCAATGTGTTGCTGAATCACTTTATTTCTTTTATCATTACTGGTGACGAATCATGGCTGTATAACTATGACCCATAAAGAAAGGCGCAGTCCTCTCAATAGAAGACTCCGTCTTCTCCAAGGCCCAAAACAAGCAAAACAATCTCGATCACGTCAAAATAATGCTTATCGTATTTTTTTGACTAACGGCATTGTTCATCATGAATTTGTACCGATAGTCAAACAGTGAACCAGGAATACATCAAAACAGTTCTACAGCGATTGCGCGATGCTATTCTGAGAAACGCTGGAAAAGTGTGCTTCGGGGAATTGGTGCTTTCATCATGACAACACCCTGAAAATTCGGCATTTTCTATTAAAGAACTTTTGGGAAGCAATCCATCGTTATAGTCTCCCATCCGTCATCCACCATACGGCAACTGAGTGGCCTTAGAGCCCTTTTCCAGGAGGGGCTTTAAGCTCTTTCAATCGTTGAAAATTTGTGAAAGATTACAGATTAACAAATACTGAAGAAATTATTCAAACTATCCAGCCGTCTGCTAAACCAAGGGATCGACAACTTTTCAAGTATGCTGTGTTTTACTTTGGATTGGAGTTTCTGGTGCCAGTAATGAATTTTTAAATTAAGGGGTCTGCGTTCACGGAAAGTTCCTGGTGTTAAGTTGTAAAACTGGATGCCCACAGGTGAGTAGAAAGTTTTTTAAATTTCATTTGGAGGACGGCTGGATGCATGTTGCGAGAATGCGCTCGTATACTGCTACAAAAATGCGTTGTATTGGTACATTGGGCTACTCGTTAAAAATGCGTTGTATAACGAAGGTGTGAACTTTACTGTGTGTGTGTGTGTGTGTGTGTGTGTGATTTTTGTTACAAGGCTTTATTATGATAATTGCGCAAAATCGTCTCTTGGTGCCATTCGGGGAAGCTCTCCGGTGCCGCCTTTGGCACCATTGCTGTAGGTTTCTGACCCGCGGCGTACAAACATGTTAGTGTGTGGAGTAAAAGCCTCGCGTTAAAGACTTGTTACTCAATTTTTTTTTCTCCATTTTTTTTTCTTGTTGTTTTTACTTATCACCATGTATTGAAAAATAACACGAATATTATTGTGCAGAAGATCCATTTTTTGTGTTACACGAATCAATTGCTAATTACAGAAACGATAATTGAAAAATGCATCGATAAAAATATAGTTAATATTTGATAACTCTAATAGCGTAATTTTCATAGTACCAGGATGTTTCCAAAAAGGCGCCCCACTTTTAATTGAATGCATTTATCCAATCAATAAGTGTGATGTCTCTGAACTGAACAGTTTTTGGGAAGTGGAATTCATGTGAAAATATTATCAAAACGTGCATCATTGGCATCGAAGACATTCGGTAATAGCCTTTGGAAATGCTCTATATTCCCTGTCTGAATGTTTTCATTAATTCTGTTCACAACCGTTAAATTTTCTTTTGTCACTTCCATTGAACTCCGTGTGAAATGTTTCTTCGTGGCGTCAACTGCATATAACTCACCATCCTGACATAAGCAAGGAATGACTGCAACTCTTTCAGAGCGTGCTTATATAGTTGAAAGTAACATGCAATATTAGGCTCATGCAATATTACGTCATCACCTACGCGTGTAAATCTTATCTGATGCAATCTGTAAGAAATATTGCCATATACTTACGTTATTCGGACGACAATTACAATTTTAAGAGGTGATGCACTTTCTTTGAACGCCAGTGTACATAAATGAATTTGGTGCTAGCTAAGCAGGAAAAAATAATAACTAATAATAATAAAAATAAAAACTGAAATAATAAAAAAATAACATAGTTTAATAACTTGATATAAAAATGACATAGTTAAATAACATAATTTAATATAAAAATAAATACCAGTTGTCCGTTTCCTTATACAGTACTTCTTCATTTGTACAGTAATTGTCCTTAATGAGGCGATTGAATCTGTTTCGGGCTTATAATTTGTTCAACGTTTGGTTCCATTTGACTACCAAATATGAAATTCTTGTTAAAGATCATGACAAAAATCAGAAAAAAATAAAAATGCCCATTGTTACTTTTACATCCATTTTTGTATCGTTTAATTTATTTAATCAACTTGTATATTAGAAATCTAGGAAATTTATTCAATTTCCTGTTTTGTAAGCCAAATTGGACAATTGAAGCTGACAAATGCGAGCTTTTCTAAAGATTTTCAAAACTATTTTCTTACCGCTATCCGTTACGAACTGTGTCTATAACTTTTTGAAACAAATAACGTATGGTTGCACCTACTTGAATATTTCTAGAATCAATAAATATTCAAAGAGGTGCTGCCACATATATTTGTACATAAGCAGCCAGATTATTTGAAACGACTTTCTAAATGCATACATATGTACATATGGCTGATAGATCACATGAAAATCGTACAGACACATATACAGTACATACATACTCCCCCACATGATACACATGTATTGTACGAGTATGTAAGTGTGTATTCAACAGAGCTCACGCATTAAAAAACAGTCGTGTGTGTATTCACGAAAGGATTAAACTGTATGTATTTATCCTCATTTCATATTTTCCAAATCAGTTTTATCATTTTTTGCGTTATCTTTTCCACCCCTGATGTAAATCTGAGTATGAAAAGCCATCTCTTTATTCAGCAGTCACAGGCTTGAATCCGGGTTACTCAAAGCACATGTACTTATGCGCCGACCACTCGGCTTCGGCGACCTAGAAATAGGTAGGTTCTTCTACACACTGCCAACGCATAATAAACCTATTACTGGAATGTACTGGAGAGTAGAGCATATTCTCCGAAAGTTATCCAATATTAAGGGTATTTTCAAGAATATTCTCCAAAAGATTATTCTACCAAATATTAAATGTTCATTCATAAATTGATTAGTGCTGGGTTTCTGTCCTTTCCTAACAAGATTGGGATGCTATTTTAGGGAGCTACAGTACATTTCTTCCAAAAATCGATGCGGACCGGAATTCTGCTTTCACACTATCCACTTCTATTCTGTTACTCTCGTTTCTTCAAGCAGTAGTCACTGAAGGGTTGGGCTATACGGTATAAAATTTTGCACCGAAGCAGCTAAGGCCACGAGGCATCACTCAGTGTGTGTGTGTGTGTATATATATATATATATATATACTATCATTAAATTATATTAAATAAAGTTAAATTATAATGAAATAAATAAATAAATGAATTAAATAAATAAATAAATAAATTTTTATGTTAATTTTCGCTCTACAGTTTTTGCCATACTACTGGCTTATGTTTTATTTCATTTAATTTAACATATATATATATATATATTATGTGAGGTAAACGTTAAGCAAAAGTAATAGAAATAAATAAGGCTATGTAGCTATCATGTTTCTATATATGATGTTTCTATTTTAAATATCATATTTATTTTAATTATCAGATATATATAGTGTGATTCACTACCAGTGCGACAAACTTGCAGGTGGTGTAAGGGGCACAAAGACGAATCGGAATCACATAGCATTGCAGGGTCCGAAATGCCTTCGTCATGCGGTAGAGGACGTTGAACGGGAGGTCGCGTGAACAGCGATCCCGCTGGAAGTCAGCATTTGCGAACCGGTTCCCGAGGCAGTAGAATGGATGAGTATTCAAACGTTGAACTGCCGACATGCACCTCGCGTATGGAGCTGCGGACTGTAACGGGCGCGCCGCTCTGCGCTTGTACCAGGAACGTTTCCCGCACAGGCGTGCTCCTCATCATACGATTTTCGCACGTGTGCACAGAAGGTTACGTGAGACTGGTGACTGGTTGTTTCACGAGAGGTACCATGAATCGAGAGCGAACGACGAGGACGCCAGACAATGAGGAGAATGTCCTACGTCTTGCAAAAGGCAGTACGAGTACTCGAGCAATAGGCCAACGATTGGGTATTTCCCAATCCACTGTATGGAGGATACTGTCAACAAACCAAATGAGTTCATACCATCTGCAACGCGTCCAATCATTGGAGCCTGCGGATTATCCACTCCGGAGGACTTTTGCTACTTGGTTTCTTCAACAGAAACGGTTCGAAAATGCTGACTTCCAGCGGGATCGCTGTTCACGCGACCCCCCGTTCAACGTCCTCTACCGCATGACGAAGGCATTTCGGACCCTGCAATGCTATGTGATTCCGATTCGTCTTTGTGCCCCCTATACCTCCTGCAAGTTTGTCGCACTGGTAGTGAATCATTCTGTGTGTATACATATATAGCCCTTCTGAATTAGTATTAGAATGACTGAACGTTGAAAAGAAGCAGATTCTCCCCTCTTCCAAAAAAAAAAAAATAAATAAAAAAATAAAATAACCAAGAAAAACACGTATTTACACTTGCACATCGCCAAACATGCTCACTGTATTCTGCTTTGAGCTTAACTAAATAAATAATAAATTTTCTGTTTATACTCCGGGACGGTCAGAGGAGTTTACAAGGTAGAGAGAATATAAGAAACAGCACCATATTCAGCAGTCACAGGCTTTAACCCGGGTCACTCAAGGCACGTGTACTTATGCACCCGCGGCCTGACCACTCGGCTACGGCGCCTCTAAACTTTCTTCTGTGGCCACTCTGGCTAAGTAATTTGCGAGCATTCCAATGATCTAAAACCCGTTTCCCGAAAGTAAATTTGATGTGTCTAGCCTTCTGTTATTCCCCAAGATTTTATATTTCTGTCCGCTCCCCCCCCCTTCCTCCTACGATGTCTGGTTACCAATCTTTATAATCCGCAACTTCTAATTCGTTTTTCTTACGGATGTTGTGCTCTTCATCAATGTCGTCGGCTTTCTCTGGACCATTTCTAGACGGTCCGTCTTTCCAAAATATGCTATAACAAATCGAAACACTGGAAATTTGAAAGTATGGTAATTCTTTGTTAACTTCTTAAATCTATTTACGATGCAGATTCTTAAAGAGTGATACTAAATTGCTGCAAATTCCAAACTGTGTTTTTCTTTTAACTTTTCTAATTCGACTAGTGTGAAACAAGTCCATAAACGTTTCTCCCAGACATTAGAATTCAGCGTTACGTCTTTTTACACACTATGCGGAAGAACAGCGATTATAATAACTGTTACTGGCTCTGAACATTGCTGCAAGATACTGAATATTGAAGTATGATTACCCTCATGTTTTTGAAGGGTACTTGAATTTCGCAGACGGTTTCAGATTTATCGCTTGTCACTCATTTCCCATTCTTCAGTTTATGAGAGTTTATAACAGTTCCAGTATGCCATATTTTTTGCAAATATAAGGGACAATTTTGACACTTTTCTGTGAAATTATTTGTCAGGAAATTCATATCTGTCATTTAAATATATTTTGGCTTTTTCCGTAAAAAATTTAGACAATCACTTTCACATTATCATTCGCAACTTGAAGTTGCTTCAGTTCGATATTCGAGTGAACCCATGAACCATCACTTGAATTCTCGAGTTTTCTACAAATTACGATACTGTAATTAGTTTGTACGCCGAAATTATTGAGAAAATGAAGGAAAATTATAACATTCTACATCAATATGAAGTATAGTACTACTGTATTTCTTGTGTAGTGCAAAACTTGAACCAGACAGTTGGCCACAACAGTGTTCTTTTCAACAGGTCCAGGTTGAGTTGGCCAAACCTAGCCCAGTGCGGGTTTTAAGAAACAAATTTTTAATTTGCAATTACAACTCCTGGGTGCACTAATGAGATATTTGTAAGCAGTCTTATATGGAGAAATTTGTAAAAATAAATAAATAAAATAAATAAATAAAAAATAAATAAGCAAAACTTGAGCCAGACAGTTGGTAACAACAATGCCCTTGTGAGAAGGGTATATTTAGGCGTATTCGAATCTGGCCCTGCATCTAAGAGACGTTGTCCGATACTTATTTTAAATTTTAGATAATAAATTTTATACTATACATTTACCAGCTTCACTGATGACTGATTTATTGGCAGTTTTATATTAGACATGTGTAAAACAAGGAAAATGCCTATTTATAATGTTCATAGAACTATTAAGTTCTATGAACATTGGGATCAGAAAACTACTACAGTATATAATCCCTTTAATGATATGCATATCCTACCAGTAAAGACCAGCGATCTAAAGTGCTGCTGACGTTTGAAATTTTGGACGTCTCGAGGTAAAAATAGAAGATAAAAAATTTACTATTTCATTTCTATAGAGAAAAAAAGTATCAGAAAGTAGAACTGTCTTCCATAAAAAATAGAGCGAGTGGCCACCCTTGTTTCGCAACACAAAAATGAAATTAAAAAATATATCTTTTTACTTCTGATGACGTTGATATTATTCGAATCATAACCTGATCACTGCAGAGTGATTAAGTTACAATTCAAATTTAGCAGAGTGACAATAATAAATACTATTCATTATTTAGCATACAGTACTGACAATGTTTATCCCCCATTGTATGGACGGGCGCCTCCGTAGCCAGGTGGGCAGCAGCAGCAGCAGTGCGTAGCACATGCTTCTTTATTAGACCGGGGTTCGAGCCCGTGAGCCACCAAATACGGAGGATGCGGAAAGATCAGGGAATGATCACTGCATATCCCCAGAGCAATATGGTCTTAGTTGCTAATGCTCCTAAATAATAACAACAACCATTGTATGGAATATGAATGCAGACATGTGTTATTAATCAACGGCATCTTCTGGATTCAGAAGATGAACATAGGCTGCCGTGGGCCCCTTGTGTATGCACCTACTGCACATTCGGATGATAATTGCTCTGGAAAATACGCAATGGTCAATTTTTCCCACGTTTCTGTGAGAGGACGGAGACAAGGAGATTCAGCATGTGTTTGGTTTTGGACTCTCAACAATACTATTTTGTTATATTTGTCCTTTAAAAAATGTGAGGTTGGCAGGGGGGGGTACTCGGAACTGTTCGTGGTCCGTTTCCTAAAAAGTTATACAATCAGACTGTTATCTGCGCTATTACACAACTGCAATCAACATGGAATTCAAAAACCGTTTTAATAACGGTGCTATATCTAACACGGTAACAAATCATTACGCATATATTTTTTATCCTAAATAATACTGTTTTTCAAGGATTTTCTCCTTTCCCTAGACCTGACATAGCCATATGGTCAGGAGCGAGGGTGCAATAGCCCACGCTGTTTGACCGGACCTTGGTTCAAGGGCGCGTGACTACTAAAGACTATTAACCGTATTCGTAACGATTGTATTCATGATTTATTGTAAACTCTTCTGACCTGGTGGTCGTGCCGTAATATTAACAAGAACTTTTTTTTTTTTTTTTTTAAATTACAAAGATTAGGTCTAAAATTATCCAAGAATTTCCTACCTTACAAAGAGATAAGCGAGTGTGAAATGGCTTAGTCATGTGCTTATGAAACTTCTCGAGATTAATTTAAAACATTAAAAAATAAAGCGTTAATTGCAAATTCATCTTTCAAACAACAGTGTAATTTCAATTTTCAATTGCAAGAGCTGCTCATTTTCCACAAAAGCTCTTATATCCAAAGAAGTAGAATGTTATTAGTTTAGTCTGACGTAAGTTTGCAGTTTTGTCAGTCTTATTTAAACTCAGGTAATGGAAAACTTTATTTGGTAACTAAACTATTAAATTCTATTTACTGAGTCATAAATGATTTGCTAACTTAAAATTTAAGTACTCGTATATTGCCAGTATCATTTAATCATTATTTGCTTAGATAAGTGATTTTTTTTTTCTTTGCACATCCTAAACAAAAATGGCATTTTTCGAGCATATGGTATATTATTTTTTATTTCATTATTTATTAATGTCACACACACACACACACACACACACACACACACACACACACACACACACACACACACACACACACACACACACACACACACACACACACCTTTACGAAACAATGCAAGAACAAGAACATCCCCCATAAAGGGTGCCCTAACGTTCGGCGTTCCTGGGTGTCTCGTCTAATAACACATCATTCCCGTGAGACTGCTTTACTGATCATCTTGAGAGCCGGCCACCTGTTGGAAACTGGGGGAATGTAAATGGGAGCAGAGGACGTCTCCGGGGCGGTTCTTTCAAAATGCATGAAGTGGGTGTGTCACGCGTGTTACCCGTAAGGCTGGTGCTCACTAATGCTGTGATTCCAACGAGGCGAAAGCGACGAAAATTTTATTCTTTGCCGACTTTGAAGTGTGCTGTGATTGGAAAATTAGTTGTTCTACTTTTCTCTTGTCTTTCTTAGCAGAACGGCCATTTGTCTTAATGATAGATGATACTCGTGTGTATAACTTAATGTTTTTTCTTCTTCAGACACCAACCTAAGTAAGATCTACTGAGGTATCATTAACTTTCATATCTTTGCAGTGGATACCTGGTAGTTATCTTGAACAAGGGAAGAAAAAGAAAAAAAAAAATTTAACTGCAATTTGCATTTCCCGTTAGAGAGACGACGACTGTACAAACAGTGATACTCCCACCGTTTCGGAGGATACAAAGTACTTTTCTCTATCCACTTTTCATTTTGATGAAAGCCATGGCTCCACCTACTGTAGTCATATCGTACAAAAATCACTGATAGCGCAAACTGAGTATTTTATTTTATTTATTTATTTATTTTTTGTACTTTCTGTTTTCAGTAACTATGGCGACTTGCATTTTGAGAACCAAAACACTACAATTTTCAAAATTTTTACCTCGCAGAAAGTAGTACTGCTAGAACCCTTTCAAATCAGTGAAGAGAATTGTCGAATTTAATGACTATACTTGAATAACTAATTATTCAGTAAAACGTATTCAGAGATGCTTTAAAAACGCATTGTCTCTTCTCTTAACATGATGGCTTGACTACAGTCTACTCTTAGAACGCTATTCGCCCCCATTCAACATCTAATTTTTATATCCTTTCTGTAGTTATTAGATTTATTATTCGCTGATATACCAAAATATAAAATGTAGGTTTAAATTCAGCAACGATGAGAGAAGCAGTCCTGCATGACATGGATTCCAAGATGTCTGCACAGGTGTCCCTAGTGATTCTGTTCCATACCTATTATAGATTGGCCTTTTTAAATCCGCCAGATTGGTTGTAGTTGATTGCTGAGGTATTTCTCAAATATGTTGTTCCAGATGATCTCGCAGGTTCTTGTTGGGACCATATACAACAACTGTGCGGGCTACATAGTGTTAGGGTCAGGCGCCACCAGTGGTTTCCCACATCTGCTCCATCTGTATTCTGTGACGAAATACAGTACCACTGTAAAAACCAGGAAAGTGTTGTCTTGTATGGATAAATATTGTGTTGGATTGTGTTGTGTTCTGGCTTTGGCCGCAGAGCTCCTGATGGGACCCCACGTTGCCCGCACACAATGCTAGGAGGTAGCCAGGCTGCCCATTTTTATTGGCTGATCTCCGCCCGGGTCGCCCGAGCTTTCTGGACGGAGAACAAGTTAAAAAAAAGGATATAGGATATATGCTCGCTTCTCCTATATCCTCCATATCTCCTATATGGAGGATATAGGAGAAGAGAGCATTGTTCATTATGTATGTACTTGTCTAAGGCGGCACCCAGACTAACGTCCATATCCACCTGTATATTCTGTATTCAAGTAGAACCTCTAAAAATGGGCCTGCAGTGTAAAGTGTGTGTAATATGTTAAATAAAAAAAAGTAATAATAATAAAGAAAAAACAAAAAAAAAAAAAAGACCTCTTCTCCACCAGGGAGCAGGTACCACCTGTCTGCTGTGTTTGCACTAAAACCTCGCACCTACTGGAGGTAGTGCAATGCCGGTGGGTGCCAACAACCCCCACTTCCAGGCTGCCCATACCTGGAAGCCTAAAAAAAAAAAAAAAAAAAAAAACCCAAACCCTTAAGAGAGCAAATGGCACAAGCTACATATCTCTGGAGTGCGCTGCACACCTCACATCCTTCGGGCGCTGGCGTTGTCTTCTTGGGACAGTCTGCCGCCATCTTCATACAAAGTCAGTATTATGGAATGAACTTTGCACGATGTTTTGACAGAGCCTTACAGAATAAACGGAGAACCCATGTTGTACAGCGAAAGAAAACTCCCCTCCCTGCTCCCTCGTCAACAACCTACACAAAGGGCAGGATGCATTCAGGACTGATCCATTGTTTCCTGCAGCTTCCTCCACATTATCGAGGAAGCTGTACATCAGTTACAAAAAATGCGAATCATGATTCGTTTGACCATATTACTTGTTTCCAATTCACCATCAACCTTTGCCGCCATTCCCGTCTACTGAAAACGGATTCATTTGTTCCGCCCATACAGGCCTTGTGGATTGCTATACAGCTGCGTAGACCCATTATTCTCAGTTCTCTGCTGCTTGAGATGAGTATCTGATGTCCAGTATTGAAAAGCTTGGCGATTGTATGCAATTCTGCCTTCCAATGCGTACATGGTAGGCCAGACATCTCTAGTACCCGTTGTGTTCTGGCCGGACTTGTTCATCTCATTGCTCGTTTCGTTCCACCCTGGCTACTGACTAAAGATTAGAAGCTGTGTGCATCGATACATGGTGAACTCCACTGGCACAGTGGAGTTCACCATGACTTAACAAAGACTTTTAAGAACTATCAAGGATCCATGCTTCGCCTGTTGATGATGTCGCCTGCCTTTCCGTGGTAGGCCTTTAATGACTTGACTCCACCGAGGTATTATAGCTCTTCTTATGGATCTGTTTTGCCACATGACCAGGACATCATCATAGGCTATTTTATTGTCTACACTCCTTATGTCATAAGGAGTCTTGTAGATATTAGAATTCTGGATTCGCTAATATACTGGTAGGGCAGTATATATATGAATATTTATATTGATATTGGCCGAATATATGCCGATGGGTGCCAGCACCGGCATATATTCACAATATTTACAATCGGTAAAATTCTATTTATTTTGTATTTTCACTTTATCTTAAATATAAAAAAAATAAAAAAATCAGTAATAAAAACGTTTATTATTATTATTGATTAAGGATTGCCCCCATTTTGGTATCAAGTGTGATAAATTATGGAATATGTGTAAATGATGTGTGTGTGTGTGTGTGTTTTTTTTTTTTTTTTTTTTTTAAGAGATAACCAGTGAATTTGTGAGGAAAAGCTAGCTACGAAGTCGAGAGAACTCCTTGCAGACGAAAGAAAAGAAAAAGAAAAATGTTTCAAGCGAAAGCGAATCCGCAATATGAAACCGTAAAATTTTCCAGCATATACGAAAATTGCGACTTCGTGCATAGCAGTCCTCCGTATTTAGTCAACTAACATTTGCAGTTCGCTGTTCCTAAAGACTTTTAAGAACTATCAAGGAGGAATGTTTAAATGATGGGGTGGAAATTCGAGCTCATTATTTTGACTCGTTGTTATCCATCGGTTATCAATTAATAGCCTTTTATTATCCATAAATTTCGTATACACTACCATGCGATGAAGCCAAAGTTAACTGTCGAAAATGCTGCACCTTGACTTGTGATGTTCCAGTAGCTAAATCAGCACGCGTTGGCAACGTTCCAAAAACTTGATGTATGCATGAAGATGAATGCAAATAAAGCAGTACAGGATCAATGATGTCTCCTGACAACAGGAACATCTACGACTAGTGACAATTTATAATCCAGTGGATACGTTTAACAAAGCACCGGTTGTCCATTAAAGAAAAAGCACCTGGCAGCTTATTCATATCAGTATGTTGATTTCGTACAGAAAGAGTAAAGTGCAATAAAATGGAAATTAGAATGCCTTCTCCAATTTACACGTCAACGTCTAAATTGGAGAAGGCATTATAAAGGATATAATACGGAATGACAGGGATAGACCTCTGAAAAGGTGAATTCTGTATATCGTGTAATAGATTCATAAGGCCCAGTTTGTGTTCTTGGGTATTAACAGTATATTTTGCTTATAAAATGGAAATGGCTAAATTTAGGGAACAATATTTAGCGAGGAATGTTTGATTTCTATTCATTCTATGAATTCGCATTAATAGAGCTTCAGAAATCATGTTTGTTTCTTTGGATATAATTGATCATTGTTTACTGCATGCAGGAAAGACCTTATTTTAGAGAGCTAACTATTGACAGTTCGCGTCTCATACTTTAAAGTAGTGGTCTTCAAGCTCTTTCGATGCCAACATGTTATATATACATAGCAAAGCAATAATTAGACACTCGACCCTTTTTGTTCCTTATCTTTAACTTTATGGTAAATGCAACGGTGCACAACTTCCCTTGTTTTGTAACGCTTGGCCAAGGACATCTGAAATCGACCACATCAGCTCGTAGCTCTCAAAGGAAGGAAGAAAGAAAGAAAGAATGAAAATATCTAGGACTCAACGACTGCCGAATATGAAACACGCGAAGCAATAAGTGTAATAAATTTTGAACTTATTAATTAATAACTGTGTTTTAATCAGTCACTTACATCAATATATGCAATGAAAGGAAATTAGAGTTAAAATAATTCTGGAATGATCCTAAATTTGATGATACCTTTTGTAACACGACGCCAGTCACGCGACACCCATTGGGATAATTCTGTCTTAAAGACTGCTAATTTCTACAAACGAGTATCATTTTCTCTCTTGAATTCTGTGACAACCCTAGATTGGCGTATGGCAAACAATAAATTAAAGTTTATAAATATGCGCTAATTTATGTTTTTTTTCATGTGCCAATTTATTACTAGGATTGTACAGTTACATGAACTTTTATAAATGTTGTTACAGAGCTATAATTAGTAGTATTGGTAAAATTGTGCATTGAAACAAAGCTAATGTAAGCTCAGCTATAAAAAAAATAGGTCAGACCCTCACGTTTGATCACTCGCTGTAGACGAAGGGGAGGATAGTAGCACACGCGTTTGAGATGACATTGGCTATAAGCTCATGTGACTACTGAATACGTTATTGTCCTTGTATTCTTTCTGTTTTGTAAACTTCTGACCTTATGTGGTGCAGAATTATAAACAGAAAATTTGTTTATTTAAAAAATGCCTGATAAATGTAACCCACATTAATTTATTCATAAATTTAAATTTTGTTTATTTATAGTAATAGCCATACAGTGCAAGAAAGCCAGAGTGCTTTATCTGCACTAGCCAAAAAAAAAAAAAAAAAAAAAAAAAAACACGAGTAGATAAGAAAATACAAATTATTAGCTTCCCTCCTAACATAGATAACTATCCAGCTGACCTTTGAATTTATTCAAACTGACAGCCTCAACTACCCGTAAAGTCCACTTCCTTCATTTTATTAACCCCTCTCAGAGCCTTATAAACCTCAATCAGGTCACCTCTCAGGTGCCTAGTTGCTAAGCCCACATATTCGGAGTCTTTCCTCATATGGTTGCCCATTTGCCAATCTCACCCTGCGAGTTGCCGGATTTGGACCCTTTCAAGAAGCTCGGTAACTTTTTCAGATAAGTTCTCAATACATGAACACAGTATTCCAAATGTCTCTTACAGTTACCTTATACAGTGGGATTATAACCTCCATATCACTACAAAATAATGTTCGATAAAACATCAATAGAACATCATGGGCTTTCCTGGTCGCCTGTTTACACTGCTCAGAAAACTTCATATCTGCTCGTATTATAACTCCCAGATCCCTTTCTTCCTCTACTATTTTTAATTCAACTCCACCAAGTGTGTAATTTATTTTGGGGTTGCTATTCCTCAAGTGCATTTTGCATTAAAACATAGCTTCCACTTTTTTGGTCATTCTTTCAGCCTGTTCAAGTCATCCTGAGGTAGCGCTGCTTGATACTCATCATTAACTACTCTATCAATTTTTACGTCATCTGCAAATTTTGACATTAAGCCTTCTATCCCATCTTCGATGTCGTTTATGAAAATCAGAAACAATAGTGGCCCAAGAACTTATCCCTGGGAACCCCACTTCTGACTTTACATCAGTCTGAAAAATATCCATTAATAACAACCTTCTACCCTGCAGCCACCCAGCAATCCACCGTAGAATTTTTTCAGTAATCCTAATATGTTCCAGCTTATACAAGTAGCATCTCATGAGGGACTAAGTCAAATGCCTTCCTAAAATCCAAAAAAACTATGTCGAAATCGTTTCCTACATCCAGCTGATGAGCAACTGTGTCAAAATAGTTTACTAAGTTAGTTAAACAATTCCAATCGATTTTCCCCTAACAAAACCATGTTGTGTGTTATTCAGGATGCCATATCTATCTAATGTCCCTAGATTGCAATCTTAATAATTGTTTCTAAGATTTTCCCTAACACTGAAGTCAGACTAAACCGGTCTGTAGTTACCAACTTTGCTCTTAGAACTGCCTTTTTGTATTGGTGATATGTTGGCACTTCTACAATCCAAAGGAATCTCTCCTGAGTCCAAAAATTCCCTCATAACTTCAATGTTTGTTGTTTGTTATTTGGTTTTTAGGAGCATTAGCAACTAAGGCCATATTGCTCCGCTAACTTCAATGGTTCGATACACTCCCTCAAAATTACTGGGTATATGCCATCAACTCCAGGAGCCTTTATGTGCCTTAATGCTCGAAAGTTTTTCTAATCAACAGTTATATGTAATTTGGAAATCACTAATTTCATATGACTCAGCCTCACTTGCACAGCCTCTTCTCAGAATGAAGGAAGGGTCTTCTTCCCCAGTAAAGACAGATGCAAAGTACCTGTTCAATTCATCTGCAACATTGGCTGGGTTGTCTAAGGCTTTCCCACACCCAGTGCACAAGGGTGCAATTTGATTCGATTCGCTTTTTTCTTCCTTCCTTGTATTCACATACGTGAAAACTTCCTTGTCCCCATTCTTTGCTCTCTTGGCCAATGCTTTCTCATACACAGCCTTGGCTTCTCTTGTAGCTGCTGTGGGCTTCAGTACTGTTCATCGCTCTGAACTTGTCCGATGCTGTCTTTTTCTGCTCGATTTGACTGGCCTGCATTCATCCATTTCGGAACCTCCTCCTGCAATATTTTCTTAATGATATGTATGCATTCATGGATTCTGTGATTTTTGTTTTAAAGGTATTCCACAATTCGAGTGTATTCACCCCCACTCTGTAACTGCCCAATTAATAGATGCCATACAGCGCCTTAAATTGCCCAAGTCCCTTCTTCTGAAATTAAAACCCGTGCTTTTACCTTTAACTACTGCAACATCTTTCTTCAACTGACGACTGCGTATCACTACCTGCCAATGGTTCTTGAATTTTAACCCCTGTGATATCATCTAATTGGTGAGTAATGATGAAGTCAAGAATATTCTCACCCCTGGTATTATCTCTGACATGCTAGTACAAATAATAATCTAGTTTATTTAGAAAAAAAAATTTCCTCAAGATGAGTTTCCCTGCCACTTAATTCCAATCAATCTCGGGCAGATTGAAGTTATCCATAATAAGATATCCATTCCTCCTTTTTTTTTTTTTTTTTTTTTTGATAGCTCTTTTCGTGCTCGGGCTGCTTTTAATAAGGAGAATGACACCACCACTCCTCTTAATTTTCCTGGTGGCACTACATTTCTATTAGCCCTATTATGTCAGCATATGCAGTATTTTATTGATAATACCCCTGACATTACTGTAGACACAGTTAAGACTGAGTATTCTTCTATAGTTTACTACTTTGATACGCACACCCCTTGAAGCTATTTTGGCTTGTTTTCTTATCTTTCACATCCAGTTCATTTGAAACATTGCTACACTCAGAACATTTTGACATCGGCAGTTGTGCTAACAAAGAAGAATTCTTGAGGTGAGTTCAAGCATTATTATGACTCATATCATCAAATAACCCGGATATATTACCCTTCCCTCTAACTAGTAGTTTCCCTGAACTCTTAAAGAATCCTCAGTGATACAGGCAAAAATCCTTGCACCACCTTTGTTCAAGTGAATACCACCCCTACAAAATAGATTCCTTCTACCTACAAGTGTTGGACCACCCTGATAAAAAAAAAAAAAAAAAAAAAAAAATCCCCCCTCCCCGAGTCTTGCAGATTCTCACAAGGCTTTCAGCATATAATCCCTCCTATCATATCTGGGCAGAATTGCAGACACACACATTCAGACCTTACTCGCGTCATTTTTTCAGCATGGTTCTTTATTTATCCAAAAAAAATGCTTAGGTCGTACTCGTTTAATATCATTAGTCCCCACATGAATAATAAAGCTTTCATTGCTCCTCTTAAAATCTGACAATCTGTTGGTATCATCATCTACCTATCTTTATTACAAAAAATATTTCCAGTTCTTTCAACTGGAATGCATACCAGAGCGGTATGCCCTTGACTATTCTTATCTGAGACCCGAATCGGGGTTACATCACTTGACAGGTCATGAAATCCTTGAGTCCTGACGAGCTCTCAGTTGCATTTGTTTCTAGGGCAAGCACTCGTTTCTTCAACGATTCGAATTCTTCTGGTAGCACAAAGTTTTAATTTGAGATCGGTACACACCTTACATCAGGTGTAAAAAAAAGAATCGCCAGTTGAGCTAGGTTTGACCACTAGACCAACCTTAGAATAAATGCCAACACAGTCTATACAAATGACAAACTCATGACTCACACCGGAAATGCCTACGGGCATTTCCGTCTGGGTCACGATATCCTTTTACTTTGTATTGTAAGTGGATCTTGCAGCAACCATTAAGGTAAAATCTGAACTTTAAAAAGATTACAAAAATTAAACTGTTGACAAAACTTTAACCATTAGAGAAGTTAAGTTTAAGCTACCGAATGAAAAATATGAAGTTCCCACCAAAATGGCTATCTGAATATTAACCTGTAGCTTTTCGAATACTTAACTAAATACAAAAATAAACTAACCTACGTCACTATATGGATCCATACTAACTGCTGTTTATTATATTAAATAAAAAAACTCTCAAATTTATTCCAAAAACTAACCTGCTATGAAGTTATGAAATGTATGCCATCGTATACAATCAAGTCCAGCAATGTGCCAAACTGGTTAACGTCTAACCAACGAAAATCTTTTGATAAACATAACCCGCATTCACTCATTTCATTTCATTTCGTTTATCAGTTTCATCTATTTATCGAAATATACCTCTTTTAAGTTTACTTCAGCTTTTCAAGTTTCCATAGTACAGTAATAAGTCAGCTTAGGATAAATGCTGTCCTTGAATTTATCAATGTTATACCTTAACTGTCATTTTTAGATGGTTAGATTAATTTTTTCTTAGTCTTAGTCGAATTAACATTTACTGTGGATTAACAACAGTAATTAACAACAGAATATTACAGTTGTTAATTCATATAAAGATAATGATTGCTAAAATATTTGTTTTCTCACTTTCGTATGAGTATTGGATGAAATTTTTGAATGAAATTCTCATGAAATGAAATTGAATGAAAAATTGGATGAAATTCTCGAAATACATTCGAGAAAGCTTGAGGCGATCGTATTCTTTTCCCTATTTATTCTGATTAATTTTGATGCTCCAATGATAAATACTATTACTTCCTTTTAGAACGTTGGCGGGTCCGTTAGACTAGTGATTTAGTGCTTCTCCCTAATTGCCCGAAGAGAGGAGATGAATTAAAAACGTGCCGTTCTTAATAATCTCCTCTTACTTTGTAAATTTTGTAAAATATCTTGAAATAAATATCTCACCAACCTTTGCTTGCAATGTTAACTCTGCTGGCAGCGATTTAGCTTTTCAAGTTAGTTTTTATTTAAGTAAAAATTAGTTAATTTGCATTGTTGTTTGTTTTAAAGTTCCAAAACTTTAAAACTTCCTTCAGCCATTTTCACAATTAAAATCTGAATGAAATTCTTATTGAAATACTGACACCACCATGATGATTAAGGTTTTTTCCTTCATTCTGGCTAATTTTACTTGAGCATTAGGTCTAGTTAAAGCCGAATAACTCCGTCTAATAACTCGATACTAACTCGGTCTAATAAGATGCTCGCGGAATAATCGTGCAGGCCGAGTAGCTCTTCTGTTAGGGTCACTATAAGGCCGAGTAAATGACCCTCCTTCCACTGAACAGTGGAAGGAATATCGTTCACTCGTGAGAATTATTTTGATCAGCTGCAACTAATTAACAAAGAGTAAATTTTACAAGGAAAACTAAAATAGAACTTCAGAAAGAATAGTGAACGGTTTCCAAACTAGCATTCCAGATCTCCCAAAAATCAATCAAAAAAGCATAAGAGTACGGTTACTTTTTTTCTTCTCAGTTGTACAGGTATTCTGCACTTTGGTTGCATATTTGCTCCACTCTTTATAATTAATGGCTATTTGTCGATTTTGTGATAAAGAAATCAAAATTATCTGAGCATTAAAGAGCATTTTATTGGTCTTAATGGGTTATTAAAAACGGGCAAAGGGAAGGAGACTTTTGTTCATTTTTCTGTGAGCCTTCGTTTCAGTCTTAAATCCAGTCTGATTTCGACAAGAGAACCGAACGAAAAATATCTTTATGCTTAAATACTTTGCAGATTAATTATTTTAATGCAAGTGACTGGAACGTCAGATGAAAGGTTATTTCTGAAATTTATGAGTTACATTAGTTTTTCTGAAATTTGAAAAAAAAAAAAGGGAAAAAGAAAGATCATTTATGGCTTACCATACAACAAGAAATGGCCGACTGGATTGGCACTGCTGTATTATGAAATTGAATTAAAATTTTAAAAGTAATGTTTTAAAAACATTATGATAATATAAAAATCGGCAACAAACATACATAATGGTAACCCTTTTTTTCTCTCTCTTTTTTTTTTTTTTTTTTGTCGCTGCTGCTGCTGTTGTTATAGTCATTTAATTGAACTATTTCCGAATTTCTACAGTTCTCTTAAAATTTTATTAAGAAGTCTAATTATAGTGGCAAGGTAAAGGGGGGATTTAATCAAAATTAAAACATAAAAAAAAAAAAAAAACTCTCCGTTCAACAATAAGTCAAGTAATTTCCACTGATATACTGTAACTTCCAAAGGATATCATGTATTATATAAGATGTACTAGTAATTATATAGTAATAATCACGCCAGACTATGCGTTGTAATTCTTAAATGTCAATTCATTATAAAATATTTTTGTGTATAACTAAATAGATTTGTGATTGTTCTTTGGAGCGAAATGAAATGAATAAAAGTAAAATAATTTTAATTATTTACTACGGGATTCGCCTTGCTCGCCAACCCCTGCACACGCTTTCTACGTAATATGTAGAGGTATGACGGAGTAAGTCAAATCTTTTCTACGTAAAAGATACACCTGTCGAAACGCACTGTTCTATATGTAATATATAAAAGAAAAATAGAAATTGTAAGAAAAAAACTATAAAAAGTAAAATTGCGTGAATGTTGAGTGAATGAAAGTTATTATTAATTGAATATTATATCTTAGCCTCTTCACTAACTCTACAGATTGATGGTTATTCTTAGCCTCTACAGACTGATGGTTATTCAGACCACTAGACAGAAAGTATAAGGAAAAAAACTATAAAAAGTAAAATTGCGTGAATGTTGAGTGAATGAAAGTTATTATTAATTGAATATTATATCTTAGCCTCTTCATTGTACAGACTGATGGCTATTCAGGCCTTCAGGGGCCTCATGGTTATCCAAGCTGACACCATGCTATAGCTTTTCCTAGCTGGCATGGTGTGGGATACTGACACTGGCCATTAGGGTGACCCCCAGGCCAGTGTGCGACAGAGCTGCAAAAAACACGCTCCACCATAGGAATCTCTTTCCCTATGTTCTTTTATTCCTACCACCTGGGGTGGTTGAGTCTCTTTCCCCCACTCTGTATGGCCCCTGGTGGCTCACCCCACCACCCAATTTCAACTCCCACCCTCTGGACCAGGTGGGCATCCTGTACCAGGGGTTCCCTTACAGTTCCCCCTTTTAAATCAGGCGAGTGGCTCAACACTGCCACCTTTGTTCTCTACCTCTTTTATCCCACCCTCTTCCTATCTTCCCATTAGCTCCTTTCCAATAATTTTTTTGGGGGGGGGCTCTCCTTGGATGCCTAGGCTACTGCAGGGTTCACCCCACCAGAGCTTTCTTCTTTCCTAATGTGTCCTGGCCCGCCTCCCCATGGCGGTGACGGAAACTTTTTTTTTTTTTTTTTTTTTTTATGAAAACCCCAAACACGAAAGGTATCAAAACCTATAGTACTTAGTACCGTGCATGGGTTTGAAGGAGAAGTATGGGGGGGGGTGCCAGAAACTTTGCTCTAGAGACTAAACATGGGTTTCACCACTTCAAGCCTCCAATAAGCAAAGTGGTGGTATTTCACCGGTTGATGAAAGTCATCTACCACCTGAAGACTGGGGTTGTTAGTGGCGCTCCCCAGGCTAAGTGGCCAGAGGAACAACACAATCGCACTAGTACTTCACAAAACACACACCCTGGCCTTATTCAGAATATTGTATTCCACATAGAGTAAAAACGCGGAGTTGCGGAATGCCCCCAGTGCCACTAGACAAAAAAAAAAAAAAAACGATATGTAACTGTGATCAACATCTAATCAGGAAATGACCTATGTAATTATTTACTTGTGCATTTTCAAGGTCGAATAAATATCACTATGTAATTATTTACCTGTATATACATAGGTCACTTAGGAAAAGGCCTTTTGCTTTGGGTTTCATAATGGTTGAGGAATGTTGTTGCACCCCAAAGAGCAGGACTAAAATATTTCACTGAAATATTTACAAACTGTAGAAAAAATTAAAATATTTACAAAATACTAAATTACTGTACTGTTTTTACAAATATACAATAAACGTTACAATGGAACATCAAATGTTAGACAGGGAAGCACGTGCATGATGTTGGTGAACGCTATGGAGGCAGTTGTCAATAATTAATTGCATTTGTAGTGACGTAATTACCTCGCCCTCTTCTCCCAATGGCTCGAATAAATATCACTAGGATGAAAACTTTTTTAATGTATAGAGAGATATATTTCTTAAATTCGCGTGGTAATGGGGCTAGGCGCTGATGTATCTGTGTTAACAGTCCTGTGTCTTTGATGCTTCTAATAATGCAACCCAGAGCAGCATTATGGACACACACACACACGCTGCACTTTTTTTTGCCTAATTTTCAATTGAGTTGTCACGACGATTTTCCATCTGCCTGCTTCTTTCTGTGGCGTACTCCATTTCTTAGTGAATTATGCAGTAGTGCACTACAGTCTGTTTACCTTATGCTAGAGAGAAAGATGTTTTCTCGCTCTTTATTCGTTTTTCTATTCAAGGAACACGCAATTTTTTTTTCTACACTACTAAAGTTATTTCTTATACTTTTTTTTTATTTGAAGTCTGTTACGATTTTTTCGATTTGAAGTACGATTTTATACTTTCCTTAGAGAGGGGTCTATCACTAAATTCCACTTTCTAAGGTTTTTTGTTTGTAGATAGAGAGTGGATTTAGTGATAGCAAAAATTCTTAAGAACATTTTTGTTATTAAAATTATTTCGAGGGGGGAAGCAAAATTACGAAATTCTGAGCTTCGACAGAATTTCGGATTTCGCCGATGGACATGTTCAAATATCTTTCATCATTATTAATGTCCACCCTCAGAATAACTGTCCATTAGTCTCTCAGTGCACATTAACAGAGTGGAATATTTGTGGGCGAAATATTATCTTTGTTCCACTATCATGTATCTCTTATTAGTTTTAATTGGCGATTGGTAATATGACATTTGTCATATCGAAAGGAACTTTTGCACCTATCTTTACACTCTTTTAAAACAGATCAAACTCATCCACCAGAAGGATTAGTTTTGGAAAATAGTCAATGGACCTCTTTTCCAGAACTAAATTCGAATTTAGATTCTTCCCAGCTTAATATCACCTTTTTATAATCCCTGAAATTGAACCCACTGTTCCCAGTTATTCTGGTTAAGCTATACCAGCACAATTGTTGTAGAGTCTCAGTCCAAACAGGACCTGAAGAAGAGAGATTTTATTTTTTTTCCCTTTTTCTCCATTTGGTCCCCTCCTTTCAGGGAGCCAAGGGCTAATGATTAATCATGAAAATGCAATCATTTTAATATCTTCCGATACCTTAAACATCCCCTCTCTTCTCTTGACAATGAGTTTATTTTTTGAAAATAGCTGCTCGGGTTGAATATGATTAATGATGTTTTATTAACTATTACCCATGCTGAGCTACTTGTACTGTATATGCCTTTTCCCTATGGCTTTTAGTATTTTTGTGTTCTTCTGGCTTTCGTTTTAAGCGACCCCATAAATTAAAGTCATCGTGTACGGAAGATTTTCTCTCCATGTTTTTTTTTTTTTTTTTCCAAAAATAAAAGGAAAATGTAACAAAATGAATAACCATCTTCTGTTTCTGACATCAAGCAATTTATTTTCGTTCAGTGCCATCTTTTCTACACTATATTTGATACCATATTTTCTGGTATAAAATAGTATACTTGTCACAGAGGCCTTCCGTGACAGTATAATAGCTAGACATTTTCCAGGTAGACGCAATTTATAAACATAATACACAGACGTCTCATGGCCTTGTTTGCCTTCTTTATTCGAAAAATCCCAACTCAAACCTGCTGCAATTAAATCATGTCTTTAAGTTGATATTATAACTAATGTTCATATTAAGACTTTTAAATCGCTAGAATAAGATCCCTTTAACCGCTCTAATATTCCTTTTCTACACTGCTCGACAAAATTAACAGAACAAAATGGTTTTTCGTGAATATTTTATTATGAACAATGTCGCCGATGGCGAATATTTGATATAATAGGCATCCTTGCAGGCAATTTACGAGTATTCAATAGAAATCGATTTACCACCTTACAGAGCCGCACATTATGTAAATCATTCATGCTTATAAAAACACGTGTTCCGACCACATCATTTCATTTCCGTGTTTGGCTTGCTCAGTGGGATAGCCACATCTGCAGTACTCAAGATGGCAAGTCATCATCAATTTAGATGATTCTTTGAGATGGCGGGCCGTTGGACGACTTTAAGCCAGGCAGTCGCAGGCGGAGGTGGCACGTTGGCTTAATGTGTCGTCTCAGCACTATGGAAGCAGTTTCAGTAGACAGGAACCATTACAAGAATAGCTGGCCAAGGTCGCCCGAGAGCTACGTCAACCAAAACAGACTGCTATATGGCTCTAACTGCAAGATGGAACTGTACGATGTCCTATTATCAACTGTCTCTTGAGGTTGCTGTAGCCACAGGTGAAAACATTTCCAATCGGACTGTGTTAATAAGAAGGCTCAGCTCTACGCAAAGAATCCAGTGGTTTGCATCCCGTTAATCCCAATCTACTGCAGAGCTCGTCGAAACTGGTGCCATGAACATGTGACTTGGAGCCCTGACAAATGGGATACAGTTCTGCTCTTCGATGAGTTCTAGCCTGTAAACAGATTGTAGGCATTATTTCATCTGGAGACAACGAGGAAGGCGGTACCATCCCTCCAACATCAGAGAAAGGGACACATACCATGGATTCGGTGTTCTCAGTGGACGGAATAATGATCAACGGACGCACTCTCTCTTCATGTTTTGATAAGGGTACCCTAACTGCGCAGAGGTACCGAGCTGATCCTCGAGCACGACAACACCACTTCATATAGAACTCAAGTGGTGGAGGAATATCTTGAAACTGAAGATATCCAACGACTACTGTGGTGGGCATGATCACCAGACTTAAATCCGGTCGAACATGTATGAGACCCCCTTTGGCGTCGCATTGCATGCCGACAGCCAACTCCACGGTCGCTTGGTGAGCTGAGGTGCGCTGGTGGAAGAATGGGATTTGTTGCCACAGAATCTTATATAACACACTTATATCAAGCATGGTTTACCTCTGTCAGGTCTGTTTAGCCGTTGGAGGGAACATACGCCGTACTGATGCTATGTGACCATATTTTCGAGCATCTTGTATCGACTTCTGATAATTCTTTTACAACCCCTATCCTATAAATGTTATTTATACCTGTCCGAAGTTTCTCGCTGTCTCCGCATTTCATCGTTATTCTATGGTACACCACCATACCAAATTTGTCCCGCTTCATTGCATGTTGCACGAGTTACACCACTTTTTCTGCTTGTTCTTTTAATTTGTTGAGCAGTGTATTTGCTAACATCAACAGATTTAATATTAGTAGTACTAAGATTGGGATCTGACTGATTGCAAGGACGGTATAAGTAGTGTCTATGCATCGGGCGAAAATTATTTCCATCTGCTCTTTTTCCTTTGCATCTTATAAGATACATGTGAGGCAGGCGAAGCATTTGATCTTCGCAGTTGGCTGGGTCCAAACTGTGGGAAGGAAAAAGGGGCTAGTTACTTTGGGGTCCTGATGTTCAAAGGTGGTGGGGAGGAGAATGGAGCATCTTGGTAGTAAAAATGATCCCATAAATGGAAAATCTAGTAGTAAATAACCCTTGTGTGGGGCGAAAGTACGCAGACTCTTGATTTGCATCCGGGCTCAAATTTGTTCGGGACCCATTAGTTCGTTGTTTGACCCTGTGCATAGGTTATAAAATCGTTCTGTTTTGTAAGTAAGCTATTTCTGCTTCTTGTTCCTAATTTCTTCTGCTTTTTATTTCCTATTTGTTGTAAAGAAGAGTGAAATTTATAGCAAAGCTTGTATTTCATTTTAAATGATGCCATTTAAAATGAAATACATCTAATATTAAACATGACGTGTTATACTTAAAGACGATTTCAGTTTACATGATTTGTTAACAATTGGGGTATTAAATGCTCAGTGAACTTCATATCGAATAACCTAAACAACTTCTATCAGCAATACTTGCTGTGATTAGATCGCATCAATTAATCTTAATTTAAGCCTTAGCTGCAATTGTAAACTGGTTTCCGATAGACTTTGTCCTTTGGTATCTACTACTGACAAATGTGTGTTTAGATTTAAAACTTCTTATTGCTTCTTTCTCCCTTTCGAAGAAGAAATGGCATCTTTAGGGATGGCTGACTGACCTATTTTTGTTATTACAGATGTAAATGACTTCCCCCCACTGACTTCTTCTTTTGTTTTGTTAATTTCAGCGAACTGTTTTGTTTTAAATTTTGTGTCAAGAAGACATTTTTCTTCATGCATTTAAATTTTTCTGCAAAAATTTAAATGCAAACAAGATGAATAATGAAAAAATTTTGATCCGCGTTAGTTAGGAATTTAATGCATGCCACTGAGCCAACTTGGCGACTGTTTTATTTGATTACTTTTAGTTTTTTAATCAGCTTATTTGTTTCTGTTGCTATGGTTTAATGTACTGTTTTTATTCTTCTTTATTGCTTTTGTCATATCTTGTGACAATTACCAGTTTCTTTAAGAATTGAGTCCACTTTTTATGCAACTTTTTACATACCTTGGTCAGCTACTTCTTTGGCGATTTGTAAGAGTGTATATTTTTAAAAATCTTGTATATTATACCTCTATATGTTTATTTTATCTGTTTCTTCTGTTTTATCTGTTTCTTCAAACCGTTTCCTATTTATTATTTCAACATTTACTAAAGCAAAATTTATTTTTTTATTTTATTATTATTATTTTTAATTTACCCAAAGCAAAAGCAAAGTTAGTAAAAGCAAAAAAAATCTTTGCTTTTACGTTCTTTAACAACTATCTGTCTTTGAGACAACGGCTCCCCCTCAAAGCACTAAGGTCTAACATGCAACCTGATTGTTATGTTAATTCTCAATATTAGCCAACTCAGCAGAACCAAGAGCTCAGGGTTATTCGTTTCAGAACTTTGTATATTGGGAAACTATGTATATCTCACAAGTAACTGAGACTGACACAAAATATAATAACAAAAACATGTATCTATACAACAAGACTATTTATTTGAATGTATACATATACACATAAGGAGAACCCATCAGTAATAAAGGTTGTTTAAATTTCCAGTCATTATTCACTTCTTTCATTCATTTAAAATTCTCTGGATCAACGCTACAATGCTAATTCAATTAATCATATGTAACCTCATATAAACCTGCTGAAATGATGATGCCGAATTCAACCAAATCTATAACAATGCCTATTATTCAACTTTTATGACATTTCTTTTTCAAACTACCTATAATTCTCAGTGAACATATCAAACTATTTCTCAAACTTATGACTTAATTTTTATAATTGTATAACACATCTTGCCAATATACGAAGTTCTCTAATCATACTTTCTAACCAATAGAATACCCTCTAAATAAATGTGAATCAATTAATTCTTTTAAGTTCTTATTAAGCTAGCTACCTATTATTGATAAACCTTTAGTTTATAATAACTATCTTATATTAAAATGTAATGTAATCACAAGCCATCGTTCACAAGCACCTGCCTGTGAACGATGGCTTATGATGGTTTAAATCTACAATTCGCAAGGGTGCATCTGTCACTTAATGCAATGTCGTCTTGTACTCAATTACCTCCAATTATCCTTATCTACAACATTTATTTTAATTTATGTTACTGTGATATTTATTTTCAACGTTTATTTTACCTTCACTTTTCGTTAAGCCTTTCTATTACAGGTAACTCTCGTATAACACGGTAGTTAGGTTCCTAACTACTGTGTTATACGAGGGACTAAGAAAAAGTACAAAAAGGAGATTGCGTTCAAAAAGCTAACAAAAATACGCTATTTCGTTAACAAAATGTTAACAAAAATACACAATTCTAGATTTCGTATAGCTTCTGCTGTCTTTAAAAAAATCAGTAATCTGGGTTTGTTTGCTATTGCTTGATAAATTTTTGTGAATTTCATCGTATGGAAGTAAGCATTTTTGAAGCTCCCTTTTGAACTTTGGATTCCTTTCATTCAAGAATCTGCATTCAAAAAATAAGATTCTAATTACTCGGCTAACTTTGTACCTTCCCGTATGCTTTGTAGTGTAAAATTTGGAAGTTGAATTTATCTGCGCTATCATTCTCTGAATTGATTTGGTTTTACCTCCGATGCCATTTCCACCAAATCCGCTTCGCCAGCCTTTTTTTCTACTAGTAATTCATGAACATCTTCAGTAATCATATCTTTTTTTTTTTTTTTTTCCAGGAGTATCGGCGACTAAGGCCACGTTACTCTGTGTATATTGACTATAAATTGCGTTTGTCCTGAGGTCGATTTTCTGTTTTGCTGGATGAAACACCCGAGTTTCCGTGAGAAAAAACCATTCTATCCTCGCCTTAATCCGACAAACTCAGCCACGTTGTGAAAAAGATCCATAAAAATTCCTCCCGTCATCGACGGGATTCGAACTCTGGTATTTTCCATTCCGTGTGGGGGAGAGAGCAATTCTATCAACTATGCTACCCACGAGGGCTTCAGTAGTCATTATCATCAAAACGTAGCAAGTTCTACTATCGCACCGATTCCGTTTTCTGCCGGGTCGATCATATTTCCTGAATTAACTGACTCTGGCCATACATTTTTTCAACACGCACCTGTTGACAGTTTTACTTCTTTCAGCGATAAAGCTATGATTTGTAGTGTAAAAATTGGAAGTTGAATTTATCTGCGCTATCATTCTCTGAATTGATTTGGTTTTACCTCCGATGCCATTTCCACCAAATCCGCTTCGCCAGCCTCTTTTTCTACTAGTAATTCTTGAACATCTTCAGTAATCATATCTTTTTTTTTTTTTTTTTTCCACAAATGAGAAATGTTTCCATGCCTCCATTACTTCAACATATTCGGAATAAATTTTTTCCAAAATCCATTGTAACGATTTTCTGATGTAATGAGTTTTAAAGGTGGATATAATGCCTTGATCTAATGGCTGAATAAAAGTTATATTAACCTAGTTCAACTGTGGTGTTAGGAACATAACTTCAACGTTTGGATGATTTAATCTTTTGGATGGCCTGGTGTGCTGTCCAATAGTAATCAAACTTTGAAATCTAGATTTTTCCACAATTTGATTTTTTATTGTTGTTTATTTGGTTTTTAGGAGCATTAGCAACTAAGGCCATATTGCTCCGGGGATATGCGGTGGTCATTCCCTGACCTTTCCGCATCCTCCGTATTTGGTGGTGACGGGCTCGAACCCCGGTCTAATCAAGAAGCGTGTGCTATGCACTGCTGCTCCTTCCCACCTGGCTACGGAGGCGCCTTTTTCCCCAAGTTCAATAGCACGGAACGTAACACGGGAATTTACCAACAAAATAAAATACAGGGATTTCTCAATTTTTTTTTTTTTTTTTTTTTTTTTGACTAGCGAGTCAACAGCGGGAATTCAAAAAGAGTAGAAACGTTGAAATGTTACATCCAGCATAATAGCCGGGTTTTCCTCGCACAAAAGCTCAAAAATACCCTGTTTTGAGAGGTTTGCAGAAATTCTCTAACCGTGTTAGAGCGAAACCGTGTTAATAAGTACCATGTTGTGCGAGGATTGCCGCAAATTGTCAATCGTGTTAGAGCGAAACCATGTTGTAAAAGTACCGTGTTATACGGGGGTTGCCTGTATATTTCTTTATCTCTCACATTTTTTTGTCACTCTTTCCGAACTATAATACTAATCTTAAGTACACTCTTTCTCATTATTGCCAATGTTAATTGTGATATAAAATGTGCAGCCGATCAATAAATGATACAGTCTACATTAACTTTCACTTCCAATTATATTAAATATTGACCATATATTAGCCTATGCTATCCTTTAATTTTATCATTTCTTTTACAGTATTAGTCTCTCATTAGTGTAAACGATTCTCTAACTATTTTAAGTGGAATTACCATAGCTTTTATATGGAGATCAATGCGACTGCTTTCTTATTGGCCTATCCTATCGCCTGGATCATCCCTTGTAATAGTAATCTGTGTGCAGGCTTTTAACTTTTCGTTTCTCAATTTCCATAAGTGAATTTTAATGCCTGGGCAGTTTCAGTTCATTTATGTCCGGGTACATAATACGCAACAGGCAGCAGTCCGCCAATGGAATGCTACATCAATTCTGACCATCGAGTGCATCTTGCTATTGTCTTTTTTTCTTCATTCTCTTTGGTTGCATGTTTTCCATCCTCCTCGCTGTATTATATCGAATCAATTTTTCATTTCACTATTAATTGTAGTATTAATCATTATTAACTACTACCCTTCACTATTAGCACTGCTTTGTATATATATGAGGCAAGGCCGATCGGGCCTGCCTTAGAGGTGATATGGGCACTTTTAAAACGTCTTCTCTTCAAAGCCAAAACTCACATCTGTTTAGCACCCTAACTAGTTTCCATACTCCTTTTCGCTCGAAAATTTGCACATATATATATATATATATATATATATATATCTTTCAAATATCACAACTTTTCCTTATTCCTTGCAAATTTTCCAATGAGAACTGCTACTACAGAGTAGGGTCTTCTTATTGATCTAAACTTTCAACTTTGCGAATATCCAAATTTCATTGTTTCAGTAACGGAAAGTTTCTCATGTTTGTTTACCTCACTAGG
This sequence comes from Mastigoproctus giganteus, assembly GCF_048544385.1. Classification (NCBI taxonomy): domain Eukaryota; kingdom Metazoa; phylum Arthropoda; class Arachnida; order Uropygi; family Thelyphonidae; genus Mastigoproctus; species Mastigoproctus giganteus. The sequence continues at coordinate 198,434,134 of NC_143575.1, forward strand.
CTGTTTTCCTGACCATGGGCTTAGACTGCTCTGCTCTGATTTCTCCACCAAGCGCTGGTCTCTAAACCGTCAAAAGCCTTATGTACGAGTATGTCCGCTATACTGTATATCTATTCCTAAAGCTATCATAATAGCTTTCAAAAAGAAATTTCTAGAAAGTTTTGTTTTGTTTGCTACTTAACCTTCTATGTTCCTCTTTTAAAGTTTAAACTCGCCGCTTCCCTCCTTTGGTTGTTTACTTTTACGGAAATCTAAATGTTTCCAGTATAATTTGATATACCTCTATGTGTATATACTGTACAGTATTGATGATAATTTATTTTCCTGTTCTTTCTCCTGTATAAAAATAATACTTGTAGACTTAGAAGCCTTACAGATCCAATACGAATTTACACGATACAAACATATAAACATAATTATTTTGGGCTTTCATCTGTGTCTGGCTGATTTTATTCACGACAGATAACTGCATTAAATATTCAAAGTTTTTCTCTTTTTCCCACTTTTTATTTTATTGTACATCTTCCTAGTTCATTACAAGGAAGAAGGTCCATACTATTTGAAGTACTCGCTGGTAGCGAGAGTTAAAATCAACACCATATCCCCTAACGCAGTTCTACAGATTTTAAGAGTACGGCAGCGATTTTTTCCCCTTTTTGTGATCATGACACAGCTTATTTTCTAGCACTGTGTTTCATTACTTTCAACAAGATCTGCAGTTGCTGATGGACTCTCCTGTTTTATTAGAAAAGAGGCGGCCTGTTTGCGTTTTATGGATAGTTTCCTTTTTGTCCTGTCAAATGGCTTTTCCGATCCCTGAAGAGAAGATCGGAGTCGCTCCGACAGGCAGACCGTTTCCGGACCAAGGCAGAAGAAAAGAACTTAACAAACCCTAACGAGATGTGAAGATAAATTATTCAATCTTTGCCAAATAAATGCTCTCCGCGGATTCGCCGTGATGCGAGGCCATCGACTCTTTCCGAGGAGTGCGCAAATTTGCTACCCTAAGATCGGATGTGTGTAAATTAGGGGTGAAAGTGAGGGATGTAAACGGTGACTTAAACGCTGCTGTAACAGCACTAGTGCATTACCTTTATGGCACCTGGAAGAAAGGAAGACACTCTTTGTTAAGATGGTTGCATCCAAGTTCCCTTCGGTCGTCCATGCTATGGTGACGGACTTCTCACACGCTCCCGCTATAAATAACGTTAACGCTGTTGTAAAACGTGCAAGGCACGTGTCCACGTCCGTCGACTTACATGTTGTATGCGGGCAGCGGAACTTTTATATTCTGTGCGTACAATGAAAAATTCGTTCTGATGCTCTTTATGTAGAAGAAATTTCGAAAGCATCTCTTTTTTTTTTTCTTTTTTTGGCGTATTTCTGAAACACCTGCCACTGGTTCACTCCCCTCTCGCTGTATAAAAATGTGAAACTTCCTACGAAAGATGAGTAAGTCCATTTCTGTAGCTTTCACTAGAATAAATATATCCTTATGGTGGCTTGTACTTCTATGATTCCTTCCTTCCCTCTTAGGAATAAAATTGGATTTCGTTAGATCTGTGTTCAATCTTCTTGGAAACCCCTTCTGGAGTTAAAAGCCAAAAATCAGCAACATTTCTGCGACCCACTTACTGGTCACAACAAGCTAGTTAGTTCTATCTTTTCCTCTTTTATTATTATTATTTTTTAATTTATTACGGTACGTGGCAACTCCCAGGATATCCTTCCAGAAGCCTTTTAAGGGGATGGTAAAAAGGACCACCAGTTAAAAAGCCCTGTTTTATATCGTCAAGAATGTGGGTACTGACATCGCGGGGGTAAGCAAACGTATATGTGATGAATTTGGGCGAACATCTATTTTCAACTTTAAAAATTTTGTTTAAATGTTATCTTAAAAGATATATTTATTATCATTGATGTCCTGTTACTGCTATCGAAAATACAGTATCGTAGTTATATTATGGTAACTGTTTATGCTGTTTAGTTGATGTATATATTAAGTGCAATAGCATAATTAGCTGTTTAGTTGACTAAGAATTTTAAAAACCAATAATTGTTTATTAGCTTATATTTTAATAGCAGTTTATGCATGATTTATAGGTAGCACGCTTGCTGTAATTTACTCTAATGCACATTTTAAGTCACTTTGAGGGGAGGGGACGGGAAACTCTTACTGCATCAGCGAACAACTTCAGATCGATGTTTTAGATGAGAGCGAAAGGGCTAGAAAATATACATTTTTAAAGAAGTTAAGGATGCCGAGAAAGAAATGGGAAATTCCTTCCAGAAAATATCCCAGTATGCAGAACAAGATTCTTTTCGTGGAAACCATATAAACAAGAATTATTGAGGGCAGCCGTGAGAAATTCTATGGCTCAGACTTAGCACATGCATGCACACATCCTCGACAGGGCTATAATAAAGGCGTCCAGCCATCACACGACAGGTAGACTAGGCGACCACCTTCATCGCAAACCAACAGGCGTTCCCAATCCCTGGCTTCCCACGCCCGGCTTGTCAAGCCGCTGACAGCTGGAGTAACCAGACACCTCCGTAGCGCCCTCTGTATTCTGGGCCGCTGTCATGTGTGACGGGACGGTTGAAGTCTACGCCAACCGCACGAAAAGGAGAAACCATACTGGCCGTGTTTAAATGTCCATTACTGCGCTGTCACGTGGCACAGGAGTGAGTCGTGGCCTGTTTCTCGTCCTGTATTCTACATTACGGCATACGTTAACGTTCCGCTTGTTTTGGAGAGGTTGCTACGGATTGCGTAGATCAGTGATTCTCAACTCGTGGGTCGTAACTCCCAGGGGAGTTTAGCAAGATATCCTTTGGATCATGGCACGCCATAATAAATTAAATACAGCAAAGGAGTAAAATGCTATGACTAAGTCCTAGATTTTCGCTCTTCAAAAAAAAAAAAGGAGTCGCCAAAAATAAAGGTTGAGAAACCCTTAAATCATTGTATGAAGTCAGCACCGTGATATCTGCGGGATGAAGCATAATAAATAAATATTTCTTCCATCCCTTGATAAAGTATGCATACACAGTGAGATCTCGCTGAACTTTGTAGGGGCATTCCTGAAAAACTCTAAAAAAAAGGGGGGGGGGGGCGTTTCTTGTTTGTACTCCATCACGACCAGGTCAGAGGAGTTTATAAAATCATGAATATAATGGCCGCCGTAGCCTAGTGGTCAGTTGCACGGGTGCATAAGTACACTTGAGTGACCGGGGTTCAAGCCCGTGACTACTGAATACGGTGCTGTTTCTTGTATTCTGTTGTTGTTGTTATTTGGTTTTTAGGAGCATTAGCAACTAAGGCCAGGGATATGCGGTGGGCATTCCCTGACCTTTCCGCATCCTCCGTATTTGGTGGTCACTGGCTCGAACCCCGGTCTAATTTGTATTGTGTCTATCTTGTGAACTCCTCTGACCATTTGGTCGTCCCGGTGTATAAACAGATAATTTATTTATTTTATTTATAATCGTATTTAAAAGTCACGTGCTGAACCACGGTACACTGAAAGAGCGTGTGCTACTACCCACTCGCCTTTGACCACTTGGCTTTGCTGGACTGTAATTTTAGCTAAAATAGAATTTACCACAGGCGCATTGTTACAAGTCTGAGTTGCGTTCTTTGACCAGCGATAGGAAACATACTTTGCAAAAATAAAATAAATAAAATTTTATGCAAACAAAAAAACCCGTAAAAATATTCAATTATGTATACATGGAAACCAAAGGTTGGTGGAGTTTTCTAAAATTATAAAACTCTGTTGTGGCGCCCATTTAATTGGTCTTGAACCAATACATTTTAAAACTGTTATAATTTAATATCATGATTTTAACAAAATCATTTTTTTTTTAAGCGCATCAGCTTCTGTGGCCATAATGCACCTCCCAAAGTTTTTGCATTTTACTGTGATCCAAGCCCGAGACGGGATTCGAACCCGCGTCCTTTGGGTTGCCAAGCAGGCACTTGACCTACCTGGCTAGCCCGGTCGGCTACAAAATCATGAAATTAAACTATTTCCAAAAGACTCGAGTGCAAGGAAGCACTGTAAATCATTACAGTTTTTCTTGAGTTAAACTGAATTGAAATTGATATAGCTGACGAAAAGCTAGACTTGTTTTCGTTAATGAATATTATAGCAAATTATAAGAAATATCATTTATTTAAAATTTTTTCCAAATCATGATAATGTTAACATCAATTAGAACATGACAGTTTTATTATGATGAGCAAAATTAAATACTATTATATCACGTATAAGAATTACTGCTAACTGCAACAAATGCACAAGCACACAAAAAATCAAACGCAATGGGGGGGGGGGGCGAGAAATAAAAACATTAAAGCTAACAAGCAAGAGCCTGCACCTACCGAGGAAGCACAGTAGTACGGAATCTTGCCATAGTAAGTCACAACTGCTGCCAGAATGAAGCAAGAACTAACCCCGCACCAAACCTGCTGGACAATCACAGACACCTTGTAAGAAAGTAACACAAAAGGTTTGGGAGAACCACAGTGACTACCTCATCACGGAGGCACCAGCCACTGAAAATTTCCAAGCGTTCGCATTTCTTTCATGGCCTGCTAAATTACCAAAACGATCATGGATACCCCGATGCAAGCAACAAAGACAGATTCAACAGAAAACACGCCGTAAATATGGTTAATCCAATAATCGGGAATAATTCAAACGAAAAAAAAAAAAAAAAAAAGCAAATTTCCATGACGATCAGGGCAAATCGACAAGCTTAACGGAAATGCAAATGTGCAACATAAAATCTACTGAGCAAAATTAAAAAGAAAGACAAAGGTTAAGGCTGTGGGAGAAAGTTTCCTTGCATAATTTCAGTCAGCGCAGCAGTTGTGCCACGTTATTGCAGGATTCCTCCTGTTCTTCCCTGGGTGAGTACAAGCTCTTATTAACTTTAGTACTGTAGTTTTATTTATTTCCCATTATGTAGTTTTAATTTTTTTTCCTTTGTGTGTGTAGGTTGCAGTTATCACCTCTAACATTATTTATTGCAGTTTGTAGCAATTCTTATAGCGTGGTGATGGTAACTTTTTTTTTGTTACATCATTAATTGATGCACCATGTTTAACGTACATTTTAGTTAGTTTTATGATAAAACTTAGACCGAATGTTACCTTAAAGATTAAGAAGCGTTTTTTTTTTTTTTGTTGAAAAACGTTTTTGCAACAGAACACTATACGTGTACATATCACATGTACAAAGTTAATCAAAAATAGTTCACAAAAATATTTAAAAAATTAACAAAAATAATTGTTAGTCCTAATTATATGTCATTTAATTGCAGACCATAAACAGAATGAATGGATTTCAGAAGATGATTCAGTTTCAAAGAATCATCTGAAAGATAGACCGATAGGAAAATCGCATCCGGAAACACTCAGGGAAGGTTTTATATGAATTTGGAACAGACCACTGGATTTTGACCTTTTGAAAACGACATGCTTTTAAATAATCTTTCAATCTTAAAATTTCTTTCAGAAATTAGTTTTGAAACTGAAATGTTTTTGAACAATACAAATCACGTCAAATGAGAGGATTGTTTGTGTTACCAAGAAAACCGCAGTTGCAGCTTTCTACAGCCCTAACTATTCAGTTGAGTTAGATGTAATTTCTCGGCTTATACTATCCGTCTTCTTTCGGTGTGAGAGCTCCTTGGACAGCTAAGACGCTAAGTAACGCTCCACAAAACACCCTCGAAAAGCCACGTAGATTGAAGTGAGGTGCAACAAAGCACCTTTCACATCTCCTAAATAAGTTATTACAGCAAAGCGACAGAAACTCCCCCTCCCATTTTCTCTCCTAAGACGGGGCATATGCTGGCTGTCTGTTTTGGAAGACAAAACGTTACTTTTCCCTCTTTCTCCCTTACACTTTTCTTCTTTCCAACCTTCCCGACATCGCTCCATTACCAGCTAGTGACTCATTATCTCAGCACGATTCTTCCCCAGCTCACCCACCCACCTCTCTGTTGTACAGCCGCTATTTCCCCTCTGCGTGCCCACGTACGAAGTATTTGTGTATCTGTCGCATGCGTGTCGAGGGTTTGACCGCGTGCTGAGCAAGGCCATGGCAACAGACAACTTTCATTTTAAATACTGTATCCACATTACGTAACAATGACAATCCTCTACAAAGTCAGCGTTGCTCACGCGATGTACCACTGCGTGGTTCTCAAAACTCGCAGAAACATATAAAGTGTTAAAATATACCGCAGACCGACATCATTCAGGCAGCGCGTCAGAGTCTTCCTCGCTTAGGAACATACCCGCGCGCGCGCACACACACACCACACAGGAAGTGGGCACATTTATTTAACCATGTCATGCATCGTGTTTATTGCGTCACGAAGGAAACCAACATAACCATATGGTAGAAACGTGTACACACGTGGCGGTGATGTTTTAGCAGTGACAGTGATGTGGCTGGTCATGCAGCATTTTCACGCACAACTCCTTTCTCATTTGTGCCGTTTAATACTAATAAGTTACTGTTTAGCTCCCCCCCCGGTCACACAGAATTAACGCTAGACGTTGGAAAATAGTTTTCATTGAATAGTTCTTGCGAAGCTACTGGACAGTACATTAATACAGAAGAATTTGTTTTCATAATAGTTTTTGAAATAGTTGTCATAATCCTCTTTTGTTATTCCGATGGAATGACAAAATGTGTAAAGTGGTAAATGTGTAATCAGGTTAAGCCTATGGGAAAGGTGAACAAGGCGGTTCTTTTGGATTCCGTGCTAAAAAAAGTTTAAAAAAATTAGATATGCAACTTGTCAGGCAGAAATCCGATTGTGAAATGCGCAAATATAAGAGAAAGCTCAAGAGAAGTGGAGAACTATGTTTCGTAAAGAAAAGGCATTGTGCATGTTCCATAAACTGTTTACTTACATTACTCGCACAATTCTTCCGATTTTTCACATCACTGTAGCAACTGTGAAAAGGATTTTAGAATTAAACTTATAAAAACCTACATATTGTCAGCGGTGCTTCAAGAACACCTTAACATTTTGGCTATTTTTCTCTTTTGAAAATTACATTGCCAGCGAACTAGACTACAGTGAAATTATATCCGATTTTGTAAACCTTTTTTTATAAGTTATTAGCTTAGAATATCAACCATGAATCATCATTTGCCCAGGAAAGAAAACCAACCTGAGAAGAAAACTAACCTTTTCTACAAAATTCCTGAAACCAGAAATCATCCTCGGATGTCTCAGAGAATTCAACTGGACACACCTGTTTACTGTCCCTCCTGACGTAGCCCTAAATCACCTAGCCGAAGAGCTTTATGGAATAGCCAAAGAGGGAGCTGCAAAAGAAATACGCATCACCTCCAGAACCTCTGTATGGTTTAACCAAACAATTAAACAAACTTTCCTCCAGAAGTAGAAGGCCTACCGAAGATGGAGAAAATCAGCTGATGCCGAAGACTTCAGCGCCTATAAAAAGGCAAGGGCTCTCTTCTTAACACAAAGACGACTTGTCTGCAGCCAACTTGCCATGGATAAGCTGAAAAGATCTAAAAGACTCCAGAAACAGAGCCACAAGCAAATCACTATGAAGGAAGAAATATTTAAAGAATGGACTGAGCTCACTTTTCAACAGACCGACCAGACACATGCACAACCCCCGGTTACACTTTTCGGCACTCCCTGCAAACCTCCAATATCACTCCTAACCATAACCCGAAGCCATCTGATGGAGATCGTCAAAAAAACTTCCACTGAAAGCTGTAGTGGGTTCCGATCGGTTTCCTCTGTTTCTAATCAAAATCTGTAGTTCATATATTATAGACCTCCTAGTCCACATTTTCAATAAAATCCTAGAAAATGGAGAGATTCCAAAGATCTGGAACACATACTTTCTTCGTCCAGTCCCTAAATGCAGAGACCCCAAGCGCCCTCAAGATTTCAGGCCTATTGCCATCAGCTGTGGGTTCCTCAAGATATTTGAGAAAGCAATCAAGCCCACTATTGCAGACCACTGTTTTAATCACAGGCCTCCGTACCTCCACACCATGATTAAGGGGAGATCTACTAATCGCAGTCTCCTGGACACCCTTACCAGAATCCAGAAAGCCCTCAACAACAGGACCCAGCTTGATGTTATCTTCTTTGACATAAAAGCTGCCTATGACAAAATCGACATAACAGCTCTAATCACCATTCTCCAGCATTACTTCAACATCACAGGAAGAACTCTCAGCATCATTAAATCAATCCTGGAGCATAAACATCTCATCATCTCACATTGCAACTTTAGGACAACTGCATTACTAATAGGGGTGTCCCACAAGGGGGGTCCTATCATCAACCCTATTTGCCGTAGCGCTGGAGTCCTTCCTGGCATCCCAAACTGACTTCCAATCATATGCTGATGACCTGAAACTTTACATCACATCTTCCGACCAAACTCAGATTCTTAGCACTACCTTGTAGGCAAGTAAAACTATCCATAACCTTCAACAATATCTGGCTTCCATCGGATTACAAATTAATTAAGCAAAGACAGCTCAAATGTCTTTCACTTGGAAGAAGTCACACAATGATATCAATCTTGCCATCAGTGGATCACCCATTCAGAAAGTTAAAACACACAAGGGATCTCGGATTAGTTTGGGATGAGGGGCTGACATTCCAGGCTCACCTCCTGAACACAAAAACCAAAATGTACTCCGCTATGTGGGCGATCCGCCAGGAACTTACTGGAATTCATGACGCCGACCCGGTAAAGAAATATGCTGTCCGATGTGTCTATCCCATACCTCTCTATGCAGCAACCATTTGGTCCTCTGCTCCCACAACACACTTCAAAAAGTTCCTCAGCGTGGAATACTGGCTCCTGAAATGGCTCAACTGGCAACCAATACATCATTTGTAGGGCACAACTCTACATAAATTTGGAAGTTACCCCATGGAAACAACAGATTGTGGCAGCAAACCTTCTTACACTTGCCAGACTAATCACAGGACGACGCGACGCCCCCGACATCACTGATCTGATAAAAACTCCCCGAATCGCGGAAGAAATCAAATGGACCCAAGGCTCCCACTCAGAATCAATTTCAACAACTTGAAAGGTTTGAGACGCATGTTCCCAGGAAACATGGTAGATTTGATCAACAATCTAGCCATCGACCTGGACAAATTCTGCGAGCAGCATATGTACAGACGCCAGAAGCTAACGGACACATATACAAACTTACAGTTATGACAGACCACCAGAAGGACAATTGTCACGACAATGCTTCCCATGACACGATGAATTTAAAATAAAAGAAAGTGGAGACGTCACTAGTCTCCTCTCTTGGCACCTTTTACTCTAAAGACAACTGACTGTAAGCACTAAGACATTGAAGAGATACCACGGGCAACAACCGGTGATGGACTGCTTCAATCGTTTATATTTTTGTACAGATTTCCCATGTTTTGTAATTTAGAGCACTTTTGATAAAATAATATCCTTTAATTTGGGACACTTCGGTATTGCACAACTTTAAATATGTAAAATAATAAACACTGTAAACCCTGTACGTTTCAGGTTAAGCATACATGTGGTCCATGTACCGCCAGACACATGTCCCTGCCTTAACCTCTGAATGTATGTATCACCCCCCTAGCTTACCGCTGTCCAGGAGATTGCTCTTGAGCAGAGCAACAAACAGATTTAATAAATAAATAAAAATGCAGATTTTTTTACTTAACGGTTTTCAGTATTAAGTTATTACTTAAGCTTCTTTTGTATTTTTTTTAAATTGCTAATTCATTATATAAAGCCCATAAAAATTCCTTACATTATTGAGTACAGTATTCGAATCCAGGTCTTTTTCACTCTGTGTGTGTAGAATGGTGATTATATGCAAGCGAAGTGGTGGGGAGTTGCAAACGGAGTGTCTGGATACTGTAATTATTATATAATTACAGTATCCAGAGGGATCCCGCAAACTGTAAGCCGACCCATGTGTTACAATGGCAAAGTTGCGTGATTTTTTTTAAAATTTTATTTATTTATTTTTTGTTAATAGGAAAGGCGTCCGTGTTTTTAGGTCCCAGGCAACTAAGTTCATGAAACGTCGGTATATAACAAAGCAAAATCACCGTCCAACTTGTAAATTTAGTGTATTCTGTGGGCGATTTATCTGTTTTGGTCGATATAAAACCAGGCTTAAGGAGAAATAAACAAATCATGCCACCTTCATCTAGACAGACTGACTCTGCCACGGTGTAAAAATCTCATATGTTAAATGCCATACCGTTTTAACAGGAAGTATTTCTCATCTTCTGCTGTCGATGGAAATCGAAATCAGTGGTGTTTTTTTTTTTTTTTTTTTTTTTTCTCCCTCGCACGGAGTGAGAGACGTCATCCACTACTGGTGTTGTTCCGCAAGAGCCAGTTCAAGTGTGATGGCCAGTTTCTTGAAATGGAGAGGATCCGGAGATTTTTTGCCGATAATGATGACCCATAAAGGTCTCCAGAACATGAACTTTTCCTGGAACTTCGGAGAATGGATGAGAAATAGATGAGAATGAAATAGATTATCATATTTTTCTTTGCAGGCTCTAAAATGTAGATGAAATTTGTGATCAGCAAAAAGACGGTGATTTTGCCGATGAGGAGACAGAATAAGTGTGTACACCAAGAGCTCGTTGTCTGATTGTGGGAGTTTGTGGAAGGCACTGTGTCTGAATAACACATTTCGCAAAAGTTTTTAGTAGCTTGGTGTATTATACTCTGATTTGCATTGGACCTTTGCTGCCATATAGGACTTGAATTGTACAATAAACTTGAATTCAAACAAGTGAAGAATAACAATTTCGGAATTCTTTAAATTTTATTAAATTTGGGACATTTCGTCCCACTTGGAAAATTCATACATGTTCGTCTTGAGAAGTTATTGAAGTTTTCTGGACATTTAGTTCAGTAAAGAAATACTTTCCGTTGGGATGGGTAGAAATTTCATTGTGGTATTTTATACCGAGGCTAAGTTAGTCTCTTGAACGAGAATGAAATGTTTTTCCTGCAGGAAAAGGGTTGTTAAAATTCTAAAACAACCTAAAATAACTTTTTTGAAGCAGACACTATTCTGTGTGCATGGAAAGTTCTTTAAACAGCACAGCTACCTCCTTGCAGTAGTATGTAGAATGAAAACATTAATTTTCTTTTCCCACTTAAGAAGTTCGTATCAGCCGGTCCTTTGAAAAAACGTCTTGACAGGATTTTACTGTAAATGTATATAATGCACATATATAAGTTCTTTGCTGTCGCTGAACTCTTTCATTTCCTGCGCTTCAGCGAAGAAGAAGGGAGGGGAAAAAAAGAAAAAGACTGAAGATGGAAATCGTTCAGTACACTTTCTAAGATAGTGTGAATTGATGCACGAGCCATTGCCATCTGAAAACTCGTTGGAAAGTCGGGGAGACCTCCTGTTAGATAACTTTTATGCATCCAGTTACGGTGGTCAGAGGGTGAACGTGCGACGCACCAGACCTCTCTAGCCGTAACGACATTTGCCGAATAAATGCGAAGCGTCCTGTCAGAACGTCAAGTTGTCATCTTATCAGAGTTGATACCTTAAGCTGCACGAGGCTTTCGGCGACACGTGGAGAAGCGAGAAGGTGAAACTCAACACCTTTATCCCTTCCAACATTTTATTCTCGCCACGTTTCGCTAGGAGATTTTTATTTTATTTTTCCGACTCTCATTTATAAGCAGTGACCGTCTTTGGTTATGTCGAGTTTCATTAGTTACCGACTGCGGATTCAGATGGCAGTGCGGATTTCCCCCCTCCCCCCACGACAGTAATAAAATACGAAGTTGATTGCATGCTTAAGCTGGAAAATGGATTGTTAAACTAAATAAGATATGTGTGTATCCTCTCGTCATTCTTAATGAAAAGTCTACCATAGGTTTTTATGTTATCATAATTTTATCACTATATAAACCATTCTCCTTAAAGGTGTAATAGGTGCTAAGCTCTAATCGAAGAGCATATCCACGTACTTCCAGTTTAATGATAAATCGTGCTCTTGCGCGTAAGAATCTTTAATGTGTAGAAAGCAAAAAAATTAAAATATGCATAAGGAAATGAAAAACTATACGTTGGTTGTTTCTGCCCAACAACAGCAGGTTTTAGATGAGAGCGAAAGGGCTAGAAAATATACATTTTTAAAGAAGTTAAGGAAATGCTTTTAAATTAAAAGCGCAAGACACTATTCAAGTATAATTACTTATTTTTATTCATAGTATAATGCATGTAATTTTTGTTTAATGTTGTTGAGTTTTTAGGAACATTAGCAACTAAGGCCATATTGTTGCTATGGCCTTAGTTGCTAATGGGGATATTTGGTGGTCACGGGCTCGAACCCCGGTCTAATCAAGAAGCGTGTGCTACGCACTGCTACCCCTGGCTACGGAGGCGTCTAGTTTAATGTAGCTATTTAGAATTAAACCCAGCTTTCGCTTTATGATGAAATCATGCAGATGACAAAGAAGCAGCCTGTATGTGTTTGTGGGATATTGTATATTTGACAACCGAACAAAAATGAACGTTTTCAAGTATAAAAATAGTTCCCTTCATATTTAATTTTTTTTTTCATTCCATTTTCTTTTAATTAATTATTATTATTTTTTTTTTTATTATTTATATTAATTTATTTTTGAGGTAGTGATCTTATTATCGAGATCGCACAAATAAAATATTTGGAAGCCTTGCTCTGGAATTTCAGAAGCCGTCCTTTCAAATATATTTTGATTATCTTCATAATTTTGCGCAGGAATCTGGTGGAGGAATGGCTTGCCCGAGTCCCTTGTTAAAATTTTGGGGCTTATCCGATTCCCTTGTTTTTAAAAAAAATTAGTCTGATAAAATTTAATAGACTATTTTATCCAGAATTGACCCTTAGCTGAAATTCTTCTCGAGGTTCCTTTATTGACAAATTGGCAGCACAACCTGCTTTTGCGATATAACTCCATCGCACGGTTTACGTCACCACAGTCAAAGAAAGATATTACCAGTTATGGTTGGTTTTCGAATGGGCATTTTCAGGAGGATCTTCTGAAGGGTTGATTCTACAGAATCGAATCTCATTTTGCACATAGGATAATATCGATTTTTCTAGCAACGAGTTAGCTACATGCACAGTAGTAAGATCCAACGTAAGAGGCCCATTATTAATACAGTACTGTGTCTGGAGGTGATGGGGCAATAGAGATTGTCAATAGAAAAGGGGCAATATATTATTGTCTAATATTTTGAATCTTGAATATGCGTGTGGAACAGTAACAAAGTCCACCTTATGTGCAATTTCAACTTCGGTTGTATGATCCAATTCCAATAAAGGCATATATAACCATGAAATATAGTATAGCCAAGCAACTCGAACGTTGAGATGAAGTGACTCTAGAGCTAGGTGATGTGCATTAGTGAGTAAATATAGGCGGGTGGCTTCAGACGGTACTCTGCTTCCAGGAACTGTTAATTCAAATAAGATTTCTTTGAGGTAATAGTCACAAAATAAAGTTATTGCCAATTACCGACTTCTCACATTTTTTATAATGCAAACGCGCACTCTGGCGATATAAAAACAGTCCTTTTCTGAATGCGCAAGCGAATAGCGTTAAGCGGGAAGCAGTCCATTTGTTGAAACAAGTAACCATCTCACTGGCCTTCAAGAAGATTTATTACCTGGAAACTTGTGTCTGCCTCCAGTGAAGGTCGTGATTAGAATGCTGACCTGATTATGGTCGCCTGTCTTGTCCACGGTTAGTAGAGACGTACTTTCCAGATATCCCGCGTGTCATCTTTCGGCAGTGGTATGCTTATTAGTGAGTTATTTTGTGTGTGTGGCTTGACACTATATGCGATATGTCTAGACACATCCCCTCTTCTGTTTTAGCCAGTCTCTCGTGTCTGTGGATATAACAATGGGAATGTCACTGCAGTTTAATATTATGCATTACTTCTTTCTATAACTATACTGTATATATTTACATCCAATACTGGGAAACAGTGATTTTATGATTTATTTATTTTATTTATTTATTTATTATTATTATTTTTGTCTAGTTTTAATAACGAAAAATTTATATGACTGGAATATAATATACTTGAATTTTATTTTACGTTTTTTAAAAAGGCTTGCTTTCCTTCAGCCGCAACAGTCATGGACCTCTGATTGTTCGGTATATCATTCGGCATATTGTTTTACTCTTTGGTGTTAAGTGCCCCATGCACGATCAGTTAAAATGCGCAGTTAGGCTGTCGTGAGTAAATGTACAAATTAACCGACCAGAAAATGAGTCTTTTTATTTTTATTTATTTATTTTTTTTTCGTCTGTACACATCGTAAATAAACGGTTCATTCTTCAGTTGTTGTTTTTGAATGATCTGAGTGGAGTCCTGGCCATTGCTGAAAATAGAAAATGGAAAAAGCAGAAAAGCTTATTTGATGCTTGGGTTAGTTCAGCTGAAATTAACAAAGAGAGAGAGAGAGAGAATTTGATTCAAAAGTAGTTTTTCGAAAAGAGGGGTGTACCCCAATATAAACTTTTTAAATGAACATATAACAACAGCAATTACCGAAGGTTTTGGCAAATCTGATATTTTTACTTGTGGCTAGCTATGACATATGTAGTGGTTTTGAAAATATTATTAAGTAGTTAAATAATAAGTTAAATTGTAGTTAAATAATGTTAAGTAGCCTGGCGCTCTTTGAAAAAAAAAAAAAAAAAAAAAAAGAGTACCAAGTTACTTACCATTGAATCCTGAGTATAAGTGAGCGAGACGAGCCTTTATATACCATATTTTCCGGACAATGAGATGGACTGGTCCATAAGACGCACCAGCATTTTAGCAGGCAAATTTTTGAAAAAATAATATTTTGTGGCATATCTGTGAAACATAGATTCACAAGTGCTGTCTAAACAAAACTTCGGTGTGGAACGAAGCTTTCGCTCATATTTCACATTTATAGAATGCCAATCACGCGACTTTGCTACTGTCACACTCACCATTACTTATGTTATGGTCTGAACTTTCCCTTTCTTCAAAGAGTGAATGAATCGTCTTCAGGGCCATCAAGGACGCTGTTGATTCCACATTCTAGAAAGACATGGCAACTGTTCCGAGTTTCACTATCTCCCACTAATTTTTCACCCATTCGTCATTTCGTCCTGTTTGTGTGAAATCATAATCTGGTATTCTCCTCACCCATGAATAATTCAAATGTCTGATAGATAAAGACATCACTGCAATACACCCAATATGCATTCGGACTATGAGATGCAGGGGATTTTCAGGCAACATTTTCAATAAAAAAAATAATAAATAAATAAGTATCTTATGGTTCGCAAAATACGGTGCACAACTCATTGAGAAATTCAAGTGGCTTCGTTAGATTTTAGTGGTTAGAAATGTAAGTGCAACTCTAATTCACCAGTAGTTGACACCAATGGTTTGGCCTTTGAAGTTTCAGTCATCCCAGCTATTCGACATGAATGGCTGTCGATATAAGGGATTCCAGAGTTGATCATGCACCTGCACGAATTAAAAATGTCCATGCTATGAACAGAAATAGAGTTATGGTTTTGCAAAATTTAAATATATCTTTATAGATAAGCGTAACAGCTATTTTCCGCTTTTTTTTTTTTTCTTCTTCTTATAAGTACTAGACTAGTGCAGTTCTTACTTTTCCTTTGAATTAATTTTCATACTTTTCAAATTTCAAGTGCGGTTTAGTTTATGTCATGACTAAGAATAAAGCGCAACACAGTTTGATTTGCATAACATGTAAATCAAACTGCGTTGCTCTTTATACATAGCTTATTTTAAAAAGTTTTCGTGGCGAACTGTTGCTATTTCCTCTTCCCTCATATGATCTTGCATTCCGTCACTCAATAGTCGGTGCGACAGCCTGAAGAAACTCGTGGATTCCGTAAGGATATCGCTATTGATCGGTAATCTTGGACATTCGTGCCGCTGTTAATTGTAGTGTATTACTGAATCTAAACATTCAAGATATCTCCGACTACTAGCATTCTTTTAAGAAACCGGCATGATTACGAACAGGATATTTTTCCTTTCCGGGATTTTTAAAATTTTATTTTTTAAAGTTTTTAGTTTTTGAGTTTTGCTTTCTGATATCCTGGAATGAGTTAATCAGCCCAAACTTATTCAACTCATTATAATGCCAATGTATTTTTTTTAATCAAGTTAATTTCGTGCTTTTTTATGTTAATCTCCCAGTAAGGATATTGTCTGGAGCTCTTTTGGCTTTGAAATTATTTTTAAAATTTTTAATATCATCTTTCAGTGATTAGTGCAGAGGAACTTTCTTAGTTTTTTTTTTTCCCTTTTAAAAAATTGTAGACAATAAAAATCATAAAAAATATCGACTGATTTTTTTTTTTTTTAAATCATTGTTTTCGATGGAGTGTCATACGAAAAAAATCCGGCTGATTATGTTTATTGTTTCCAAACCGAAAGAACAGAAAATTATGAATTGTCACAACTTGTATGAACTTGTGTGGCCGCTTTAAACTTTATGTATAATTAATCATGTGAGCACAAGTACGTAATGAATTTGAACCTTCTTTGCCTCAGAACACATTTGTTGCGTATATTTTCCTTCGTATAAACATAAGCTATGTATCCTTAGAATGTATCCTACGTACAAATATGGATAATAAATTATGTAAAGATAGTTTCAGCAGTACAACTAAGAGTGTAATGAAATTGGAGACCTACGGGAGGAGGGCGAGAGGAAGACCGCGGAAAAGATGGATGGATGACGTAGAAGTGAACTTAAAGATCATGAGAATAAGAAGTTGGAGAAGTTTGACTTCCGTGAGGGCTTATTGGTAGAACATCGTCGAGAAGGCTAAGACCTACCCTGGGTTATAACGCCAGAAGAAGAAGAGATAGTGAAAAATATCCAAATTTTTTTTTTTATCTCTCTCCCCCCCATAAATTAATATGGGGGGTGGGAATAAATGCAAACATTTAGGTAGTTTAGATTAGAGAATCGTATTTATTTCAAACCAAGTTCTGAGTGACTTGTAGAGTTCTTAAAACAGAAACAGCCAATGAATTTTACCAAATGGGGTGGGGTAAAGATTTTAAACCGAGGACAGCAAAAGGAAGATATTCCAGATTAGGAAGCTTCTAACAAGAAATATCAGAGTTGATATATTAAAATGAATCATAGAGCAAATAATTAAAACAAATTAGATGATTGAGGCAACTGATAATTGAGATTCTTTCAGAAAAAGTAAGTGCTTGGCAGATTGTAGATAGAATTGGAATTCATTGAGATTAGAGCTATGGTCATTCACTTTTCACATATTTGTGAAATGAATTCGCCGTGAAAGAGCTTATCATACATAAGTTGCGTTTAATTGATATAAAAATGATTTTAAATTAATTTTCATAGCATGCTATATGTGGGCGCCTCCGTAGTCAGGTGGGCAGGAGCAGCAGTGCGTAGCACACGCTTCTTCGATTAGACTGGGGTTCGATCCCGTGACCACCAAATACGGAGGATGTGGTCAGGGAATGACCATCGCATATCCCCAGAGCAATATGGCCTTATTTTTATTTATTATTCAATTTATTCCATATGCTTCACCCCTGAACAGCCTTCAGCTAGAGAGTTGCTAATGCTCCTAAAAACCAAACAACAACAATAGCATGCTATGTGGTATACAAATGCCCTAAATTTTGGCTTAACTTCAAATTGCTTATGTACTTGTATACTTACTTATGCACGTGTACAAGTACTGTATTTGATAAAAAAAGAAAGTGAACTACTGTACATAAAATTCATCCTTCACGCAATGAAGATCACAAATTCTTTTGTGTATGTGACTTATTTATACAAGAGAATTTAAAGGTTGTGCTTAATTCATAGCTATTTTACAGATTTCAACTTTTCAGGCATGATAAGCGTTCTGTGATGTTAGGTTATACGGCATGTTTATCTATGGGGGAAGTTAGGGATTCTCCATGGATTATGCCGTGACAACTTACCCATTTAAAAACAAGTCTGCTGAATGATCCTTTTATTCTCTCCAAACCATAGGTACAGACGATGGCACAGATAGACAAGTGCATTTGATTTACTGCATAGCTAGCAAAACAAATATACGAGTAAGTAGCCCTTTTCTTTTTTGTCTTTTCGACTAAATTTGGGGAAATTCGATTTTTAAAGAAAATCAGAGTTCTAGGAGATTTGTAGAGTTTTGGGAACAGCGGAAACTAAAGAATTAAAAAAAAAAAAAAAAAAAAAGCGTTATTTCTTTTTAATTGATATAAGAGAAATATTTATCCTTTGATTCTTCACTGTCAACTTTGCACACGCATAACGAAGGCATTATAAATGCGTTAGCCCGAATTAAAAAAATAATAATAAACAAATAAAATAATTAATAAAAAAAATGTAGCTCTCCGGAAATCTCCAGCATATGATCCTCAAACCTTTTAATAATTGCTATCCCTGCATTTGTTTTATTATTTTTTCTGGCAAAATGATGGAAGAAAGCAACCTTGCTGAACATCAATGGCTTCCATTTAGCCTTCATTCATTTTTTTCATCCAAATGTTTATCCAGTCCATCTTTAAATGTAGATAACCTTCCCACTTTCACAAAAATAAGGAGAGTTTATTCGAAGGGCCAGTTACTCTTTGACTAAAAGCATATTCTGCAATTATCCTTTATAAATTTGCATCTACAAGTTTGTATGTCTTCTCGTGTATATCACCTAAGAAATAAAGGTATGTTCAGCATTTTAGTTCACTTTAAAGCATCAAATACCTCATCAGGTTATCGAGGCCGCCGTAGTCTAGTGGTCAGGCGCGCGGGTGCATAAGTACACGTGCCTTGAATGACCGGGGTTCAAGCCCGTGACTACTGAATACGGTGCTGTTTCTTGTATTCTATCTTGTGAACTCCTCTGACCGTTTGGTCGTCCCGGAGTATAAACAGAAATTTTTTTTTTTATTATAGTAGAGTATTGGACCGTCTTAGAGGCGCACAGTGCATGGGAGTACCGGTCAGTTTTTTCCTGAACCCCCACCTCCCCCGATAATTTTTGTAGGCTTCTCTTGATTATTCGTCACACTACTGGTTACCAATTAGATGATTGGCGTCCAGTCATGGTAACTCAAGAGCTCCAGTCTGTCTTGCAAGAAATACCCCTTTGTGCCCTTAACCAACCTTGCCGCTCTTTCACTCTTTTCTGTACTCTTTCTAATAGGTCCACATCTTTTCTAAAATGGGATTTCTAAGCCTGCATCAATATTCAGGTGGTTTCCAAACTATTGCTTTATACAGTGGAATAAGGACCTCTTTGTGTCTACCGGTAAAGTTCCTGCACAGTGTATCATTGACAAAATCCACGTGCTGTCTTGGTAGTTATACTGCTCTGGCTGAGATAACTTCTCAGGTTGTATGATTACTCCCAAATCACTCCCCCCCCCCTTGTCAGTCGCCTTAAAATTCTTGCTCTCCAAGCAGCACGTTAACAGGATTACTTTTACCCAAATTACAAACCTTACATTTACTATTGTTATGTATTAAATGCAATTCTTGAAGTAATCTGAATGATTTATCTATGCCTGTTGAGAAATGGCATTTAAGAGAAAACGCTGGTAAATATAAGGTCTTGTTAGCAAACTCAGATCTAGCATTGAACCTTTTGGGAATCCATTTGTGAATAATGGTTATAAATGATCATCGCCTCTTCATGGACCAATGAATGGTCTATGAAGAGCGATGATCAGATATAATGATTTAACCATCCTTTTATTCTCAGTATCTTGCCTCCAATGCCACGTTATTCTAACTTATGCAAACATTGTAAATCAGAGACTGTATGAAAAAACCTTGCTCAAGTCTACATAAATAAATTAATATAAGAATTATTTTCTACATCCAGTTCTTTTGTCGGCCTCTTATTAGCCTATGGAATTGATTACACATGAATCTCCCGTAACAAAACCATGCTGTTGCTCCTTATAAATTCTATTGCTGCTCAGACGTCCTCGCTGATTCCTTTAAAAAGAAAACATTTTCGGTTTATATTCCTGGAGACGGACTCCAGTAGCGGTTGAGGATAGGAGCATCGATGTTCGTGCCCCCCTGTCGTTTTTCGGAAAATATACACCAATCGTTTAAATTCCCTTTAGCTACAAAAAAAAAAAAATTTTTTTTTTTTCATTGTTAACATGGGATTTTATCTATTTTTGCATTGTGGCTCAGCTATTTTCAACTGACTCTAGTTGGCAACACTGATGCTAATGTGATCGCCATTCTAGTGCACAAAATGGGACCACTCCTGTCATATTTTTTCTGGATCCGCCACTGATGGACTACATAATTTTTTTTTTCTGGAACAGAAGTCAATCTTACAGGTCAGTAATTAGTTACCTGTTTACACTTTTGAATTAGAGAGAGAAGTCATGTAGACTGAAAACGTGAAACGTCTTCACTCTATAGGTATTTCATTTAAATTCATGGATGCCTTCATTATTCTAAAGAGAAATTCGATTACAGTAATAAGTACAAAAAGGTGTTTTTTTTGTTTTTTTTTAAGAACTGTACAAGTATTTTTAGGTATGCAAGTTAAGAAATATGCCGATACTAAATTATAGATCTTTCAATTAATATTTTTTTCGACAAGATATACTTAGGTTTCTGATATCTACGTTAAAATCTCTATGAGAAACAACAAAATTTATTGAAGAAAGTTCTTGTTTACCAGTGGGAGAATCCAGTTCGATTGCATTAACTGTTGCGGAAGTACGAGTAGCTCTCGTTCTTCTTATTTTATTTGAACTCGCTGTAGAGAAAAGGAAGTCTACTTTTCTACTCACTGAATATCGATCCCAATAGACAGAGAATTCGGTAGGTAAATTCTGTTACCTACCCGGTACCAAAAATTTATGAAAGGCAAGTAGGGATTCTGAAAATGTTACTCTCAATTGCTCCTCGTTTGAGAAACATCTTCGTGGTGCACTATTGGATCTTAGAAGATAAATATTTAAGCCAACAAAAACAGTGAAAGGAAGATTACATACGCAGCATAAAATTATTCATATAAACACAATCGAGTTCTTTTTATTGATATTATTTCAAAGGCATGTCGCCTTTAGCCTTTTTTTTTTTTTTTAAGACTTTCTCTCATTACTGATATTATTTTTTTATTGAATATTGCTGAATCATACTGAATCTTGGCTTCATGCGAATTTTGAGGCTTTGAAGTTAATTGATTATAAATCTTGAGAGAAGGTGAAATCTTTTGTGTACCTTAGGGAGCATTTTCCTGCATTCATGTTAATGCGCGGCCAGTATGACTGATATAGCCCGTCACTCCTTAATGGCTATTCGTCAAGTTCCGGCTTAAACATCGTTACGATAATGTATTACGATCTTGACGATGATGCTAAACCCCCCTGGGTCCACTGCACGCGATTGTAATTAACATTTGGGCAACCATCTACATTATGCCCCAGGATCAAATGAATGAAAGATGGAAAGCAAATTCCGACTGAATCCGTGTGTTCTTTTGTGTTAATCCATCTGTGGCCTCATAAACGGAAGGAATATCGTGAGTTCACGAGGAGATGAGAAGAGTACCACAGTCCTCCCTTAGTGATTACAGTTCTTTTGTTTTAACAGCAAAAAAAAAAAAAATAATAATAATAAAAAATAATAGTAGCCTAATTATTCTATAATAATATTTTCTAAGCTGTTTTAGATTGTCAAACAAGAATAACACATGATAGACTATATATGTATATATATTTTTTCCCCCTGTTCCTTTTTGATTACAATAAAGTACATGAAATTAAATAAATAAATAGGTTCCGGTTCAGTAACATTTCAAAATCGAATAATAGCAAATTTTTTCCTGGTAAAACTTTGTTTGGATACGTCTAGGTGTTGCTGAACTTCTCTTGGGGATATTCCATATGCAGCGATGCGTGCTATATATCGTTGAGAATGACCTAGCAATGAGCATTATAATCTGGAATAAATTAGACTTTTTCTTCATACACGCATTCAGTATGCCAAATGAATAATTTATGACTCAGACTGCATATTTATTCATATTTTTTAGCTGTTCTCATAATTAATATAATGTTTCTGCAATGTATTTCACAAGTCCACCTAATGGAAATCTATAGAAATGTCTTTCTATAGAAAGAAATTTCTATGGGCTTTCTTAATTCTCTAGGTATATTAAAAAGCTTTCTTTATCTTTTGATGAATTGCGAAATAATAATCGATCTTAAACAGCAATTAATATTAATTGTGAGAAAAAATATAAAGTGTTCTTAGAATGCAAGAAAAGTACTAGATTTATTTAATTGTCAGAAATGCCTTGTTTGTAACGGAGAAAGAATCTAGGTTTGCGATGTTATAATAGTTAATTTCTCCAATTCTTAGACCAAGTTGTCCTCTTTAACTTTCAATTCTGCACTTTGAATACTAGCTACCAGTCGAAATGTACAGAAGGGCGTGGATTTTTTTTTTTATTATTGTTCATCTACATGGGAAATTGTGCGAACAATTCGAAAGAGATTATAACGAATATGATTAAAGAGACTTATAATATGCCAGCCAGTGAATAATAAACCAGCCCATATTATGTAATAAGCAGATGGTATTGCTTATCGGAAATTATATTTCTTGAGGGTACGCACAAGGAACGAAAGGAAGATAGAGCATTAGCTTGTTATAAATCTAACAGTTGCATATAACGATCCAAGAAGCAGACAACGGGTGTCTCATTAGAAACCAAGCCTAATAAATACATGGGTAATTACTCATGCATTTGGCTAATGCAAATGACATGAAAGATTAACGGAGCAAGTTTTCCATTAACAGTGGTGCATACTGATAGTGCTTGTATTCAGGTCGTTCAGTCTTTGAATCTATTATTTAGTGTTGCAGCTATCTGTATTGTCGGGTAGACAAATGTCACGCACACTTAAAAGGGAAAAAAAGTACACAACAAGTGTGCTTCTGTGGGTGTGGGGAGGAGGTGGGGGCAGGTCGTTGTCTTTTAACGATATACGCTCTGTATGTAACTTCCCTCCTTTCTACGTCTGGCTTCCCGCAGTAACCTCTACCCCCCTTACCCGGACGAGGGTCGAAAGTAGAAGTCGGCAAGTCATCAATCATTGCCTCACAAACTGACTACTTTGGAGTATCGCTTGTCGCGACAGCCTGCCTGACCTTTCCGTTGCTCGTGCACGACGAAGCGGAAGCGATAGGACAGAAATGGGAGTTGGAAGGGCTGGACGGAGGGTGGGATTGGGGAAAAGAGAAGGAATTGATATTCGAGGAGGCAAATGGCGTGAAATTGGTTGCCCCGCTGTCTCGACAGTTGGGACAGGTAGCAGGGAGCTCTGTGCTCACGTGTCGTGAGCGTATCTAGCGCGAGTTTTGTCCCACTCTGATTCTATTAATCTAGCGTCGATTCAACCACAATCTCATCGTCGGCACAGGCTAGAATACCAGTTCAGCTGAGGCACTCGGCTCGTTGTGATTTCCCCCTCCGTACCGTCTCTAGATTGGATTCTGTTGATGAGACGAGAGAGGCAGGGAAATTTTTTTTGTCGTTTCTTTCTTTTGTTTGAAGAAGCCGTAACGGACCCTGCTGTACCTGTATTGTTTCTAAAGGCTTACAAGTTTCTTGTTCTTCGAAGTTAGCTGCTAAATTTGTCATTTTGGGAACTCTGGAGATCTTATTGTCTTGGAAACGTCTTGTCTACATTTATCATTTCAGTCCAATTGTCTATTGGAGTCCCTCTGCAGACATTGGTAATTTTCCGCGGTTTTTCTTCCATTGTTTTATTTATTTATTTTTTTATTATTTTTTTATTTTTAGGGAAAATGGCACAGTGTATGCTGGATAACTGCTGCCTATTAGAAACTTATTTGTTAAGTTCCACGAGTATAACAAATTTCTCTCTCTCTCTTTTTTTCAGACACATAGACAGAAAAACCAGTTTTAAAACATACATACAATTTACAGACACAACAAAGTGAAAACAGCGTTGTACAATATTAACATTAAGACAACTTGATAGTAGTTTGCCCTAGTGCTAATACAAAGCAATCCCAACCCATTACCTATTCTCAGTACAAGTTGAGATAACAAGACCTGCTGTAATCCATAGCACTCAAGGAGTAATATGACTGTTGCCAAGTGCTTTCCATCTGTGTATTGTAACAGTTCTTTAACCAATTCATTTTGAGAAACTCATCCTGAGATATAATCAATAATGTTATTTTTCCTCATTTGTTCAGTTTCGCTCTTGAGAATTCTAAATGATGTGTAAATTCTAGCAGAATGTGATTAGCTGCATGAACAGTCCCCCCCCCCCTCCAACCTGTGCCAATCCCGTACCTACTGACATTCTGGTCTGGTCCCTCTTTCTCTCTCCATTCTCAAGATGACGTTTAAACAGGCATTTTTGTGAACAATTAAATGGTTGCCTTTGCAACTTGCAAGGTCTGTAAGTATGAGTTTTTCAATTCTTGAAAAAGGGCATTTCAGTTGAAATTTTTGGTTAAGGAGATCCTTCTGTTTTAGCAGACTTACAAATATCGCCGCAAGTACACGAACAGTTCAATCCCTCTCCCTCTAACTCCTTCTAGTCCCACCCTTTCTCCCTCTCGAAGTGGCGATCCCAGGTAGCGGCTTAAGGGACTATAGCCCTTCCATATGATCAAAATAATGTAAATTTTTTTTTTTTTTTTTTACAGCTACATGATAATTACTGTAAAGCTTAATGAATCGCCACTCCGTGGTGGCAGATTGACGGTACGGTTATTTCTTCCCGAATAGCTGTATTGTAACCATATTTTAAGCAAGTGAACGAAATGATTTCGCCACTGACTCAGGCAAGTAAAACCGCTGAGATAATAGGAATAAGTCTTGTTATATGAATTTGTACTAACTGCTTCCGGCAGCAGTCACCCTCTGCGGAAAGGCCACTCTGCAAGCATTTACATGCTTGCAACCATTTACATGCTTGCAGAGTGGCAACTTACGAATTTTAAAATGGGGGCGCATATGACATAATATTGAGATCAGATTTTTAAATGAAGAATCTTCACAGCATGCACTCTAATTAAAGAATGAATAAAGTTTCGTGACATTTATTGTATACTTTTATAGCAGTTTATACTTCATACGTGATTTTATATTTATTTTAAAGCTTTCATGAACGTTTTTAATTTATATAAAAATATAGATATGTTTGTTTGGGGGGAGAAAAAGAGTTTTTCCTTTTTCTTGGGGAAGCAAGGTTAAAAGTTCAATCATTTATGGTAGAATGTTTCATAAGGAGTCAGTACTAGAATTTCACCCCTCTGCACTTAACAATCATCACTCTTAAAATACGGTTGTGAGGTGCGAGGAGGGGGAACATAGTTTCTTAAACAGAAGCTGCATATTGAATAAGGTATTGTATATGAATGCAGCAGAAAACTTTCAGGTCAACTAAGTTTAATTACGGCCCTTGCAGTCGTTCACGAGCTTCGAATTTACTTCAGTAATTGGAATTCTGATTAAAATAACCAAAATGTATGCGTTTTTAAAACATTTATCTATCATAGTTGACAGTCGGTGATCACGCTCACACATGCACGTGCAGAGGCCCGAGGTGATTTTGGCACTGTGCCATCAGGTGTCACGCCAGGAAGTTAACCAGGAGGAACTACTTTATTAATTATCAGATGGCACCGTTGATAGGAATTCGCCCGCGGACTTATTTCATTGTATAGGTTATGTATCCACACACAGAGACATAAATAAATTGCAAACCTTCTCCTGGATTCTACGGTGGTGCCATCTGTTGTTTCAAATAGTTCTTTTAGCATTGCATTCCCATACATGAACATTCATGACATACGCGAAAAGGTTTGATGTCGGCAAGGATATGTGGCTTAATCAAGGGTTTAATTTTATGCACATACCTCAGTTTTGCCACTCTACCCGCATGTAAATGTGACCTTACCGCAGAGGTTAATTGCTGCCGGGAGCAGTTAGTACAGTTGAGATAACAAGACCTATTACCTCAGCGATTTTACATGGTCTGAGACAGTAGTGAAGTCATTAAACGTTCGGCTCCTTCTAAGTAGATAAAAGTCGATCTTTAAGAAACCCCCCTCCCCCCCACATTTTATCCTTAAGCATGGCGAAACTATATTCAAGAAGAATACATTCCTGTCTGCCTCTAGCTTGACTGAAATTACCCGTGAATATAAGCGTATAACGTTTCAGTGATTGCAGCTATCTCTTCATCAGATACCAAAAAACAATAACTATTCTGGAATTGGTGGGGGGGGGGAAGAATGGGAATAAAATCGTAGATTATAAATTGAATATAATTTAATATAATCTTGATTACTAAAAAATGAATTTCATAAGAGATTAAGAGTTAGAGAGCATTGAAAAACAATCAGCAAGACGATTCATTCCAAACGAATATTGAGAAAGCTACTGGTCCTCATATTAAATATCAGCAGAATCCACTGGATGCGACAGTGGTACATGAAACGGAATTATATTGTCCTTCCAAGTAGCTAGATCTATACTAATATGCTTTGGTAATAAAATTATTCGCTCAATGCAGCAGAAAGAGGCCAATAAGCACCTCAGACTTTGACTACTTGAGACGTAGTTCAACTTTCCCTTGGGAATGAACAATGCAAAGAGGGAATACGTCTGGTTTCCCCCCTTTCCTTTAATTGGCTTCTAGTTTTAATTCAACTTCGATTTCTATCCTTCTAGGCCCCCATATTGTGCATTTTACCGAGGCCCTTCGATTAGTACAGTTCGAGGACTGATTGTGATAGTGCAGTGCGCATGCGCACTGCATAAACGCAATTAATGAAAATCGCAACATTTCCCTTGGGCTAGAAGTTTGATCAAAGTTGGAAAATAAAATGAAGGAAGGTCAGGCTTGGGGTAATTACAATGTGATACAATCTGAAATATCTCGCGGGCGTTCGCGTAGCTCGTTGCCTGTAGTTACAAATCACGAGCTATTATTGATTTGTCCTGGTCCTTCGTGACCACTGTGGTCTATCGTTGTCGACAGAGAGTGAGAATATTTGATTGAGAGATTGTGCTTTGAATCTTTAATATTTTAATCTATTCGTGTCTTTTTCTTCTTCCTTCCCCAACCGAATAAGAAGGAAGCCAAGCTTTTTCTTTCGCCACTAATATTTTAACTTGTCCTTATTTCAAAACCATTTCTACTGATAGGAGAAGATTATTTCTGTCACATCGCACAGCAAAAAGATAGACTTTTTAAAATATTATTCAAAGAAAGTAATTTAGAACGTCTTATTATACAGTATGTACAAAGTTTTACATGCAATAAATTCATTAATTTAACCGACAAATGCCCGCACCTCTGATTAAGCTTCCTTATTTAACGATAAACTAATATTTCAAAAAAGTAAAAACATCCATCGGCATACGTACAAAATGCATATTAGTGAATGTATTGAAAAAATTCTTTTGAAGCTCTCCGAAGATTGGCTGCACATCCTTGAAAATAAATTTAAAAAATAAAAAAGAAAAAATTCCCTGGATTTAAGTGCACGCCCATCGGAATGAAGTACTATACAGTGAAATTCGTTAGTCCGTAATACCTTCTGTCACTGTTCTAGAGTCTATGAACGTTGGGAACGATATCGAACTTATGCACAACTGTCCTACCATTGAATCCCAGGCTGCCGTAGCCTTGACAGATAGTCCTTGTGGTTTCTTGGACCTGCCCCATTACGTTTTTTGTGGACGACATGCATGAAGCACGAACTACTCTTCTTGTGTTTGTAAAGCTACCGATACCTTATTTTTATTTAAATATTTTTGGGGAAAAAATATTTTTATCGCAGTTATACACAAAGAAAAGTGACTGATGAGACATCCAATCACCATCCCACGTTTAAAGTCTTAAGTTCCAATCCACAATTCATGGCTTCCAATGTACGACTTGCAAATCCACGCGGTTTGTATTGGTACATCTGAGCGGATACGCATTCTCGCGGGACTTCTGACACAGTACACAATATTCATGGAGGGCTGTCGAATTTAAGATAATGATTGTTTGTTTGTTTTTTGTTTTTAAGGAGCATTAGCAACTAAGGCCATATTGCTCCGGGAATATGCGGTGGTCATTCCCTGACCTTTCCGCATCCTCCGTATTTGGTGGTGACGGACTCGAACCCCGGTCTAATCAAGAAGCGTGACTACGCACTGTTGCTCCTTCCCACCTGGCTACGGAGGCGCCCTAAGATAATGAAGATATTGTTTAATAAAGATGTGTCCTTATAATGAAGATATTGTGTAGATCGACTACGCTACTGGGCGTAGTCGATCATTGTATGAGCATTACATTCATAATTTGGTGGAAATTCCCTACAATAATCTTTCGAAGAAAAATTTCCTTTTATATGGAAAAATAATGCTATATGACAAATATAAAATCTTATGATGTATGATGGGACTCGTAACTGTAGTGAGAGAGGAAAATTTTATTTCCTCCATTATCAGTACACTGGTGTAGTACTGATGTCCGTAATTGAAAGTAAACGGGTAAGATACTATTGTTCGTCTAGAGATGTCCTACTTTGATTAAATACCACAATAAGCAACTAGGTTTGTCAGTATCTTTCAATGACGATAAATTGCATCGATTACTGGAAATGAGTTAGTCCCATTACGGCTACTATTCTATATATTGAATTGTTCATTTTGTCTTGAAACCGGGAACATTCCAGAAGAGATTGGTTCAGTGATGAATAACAATGGACCAGTGATGGTGGTATTCATAGGAACGTGATCTGTATGCATGGACATTACACGTTGCCCATGGAACTAAATGACGTGACAACTGCAATTGTCTAGTCAAAATATTTGAATAAATGAGCAGGGAATGTCTCTGTAACGAAGTGTTTTAACAAAGTTAACGCCTTCACCTCCGCCAATATGTCACCCATACTTGGACCACAGAAAACAGGATCATAAGCATTAATTAAATGGAGCGATTTAATCCTCGTATTGCATACTTTTTTCCCATCTTGAGAACATCGTTATCTTAAGCTGCCTTTTGAGTTACTGCAAGCACTTTAAGTTCTTTAGTCTATTTCTTTTATCTCTTTCTTCCTTTTTATTGCTCTCGTTATGCTAATGGTGAAAATCTTGCATACGGCTCATTACATTGTGTAACAAACACAATTGCACTGGAATTCGTTCTCTAATTAATTCCAATCTTAATCAAGTCTCATTCCTTCGTTTCCCTCCCCTGTGTTTATCGCCGCACAAACAGCCGGAATACCTGGAATGTGTTGAGTACTCTTGTCCGCTTGGAATAGTGTTTGTAATTCTCCGCCATTAGTCCGTGTAATGGAAATGACTTCTGTATTTTCCCTTGACTCCCGAAAGGCACTGTGTTAAGCGTGTTAATTATTGGTGTACATTCTGGAAGCGTCAGTTATTTGTTTGTTGCTTTTCTAACGTAATCTATTTTTGTCTGTGTAGTAACCTCAGTGGATACACAATGTTGCTTACCCCGTTCCCTACCCCTATTTTATTCTTTACTGGCTTTATTTATTCAAAGCAAATGTATGTCCAAGCTTTTGCCATCCTGCAGTTGTCGGTCACCGATAAAATGCAAACTGCACGTGAGTCTCTTCCATTTGCCACCAGAGGGTGTTAATGATCGCAGCTAATTACCCATCTTACCGATGTAATGAAGCGTTCATGTTTGAAGAAGAGTTAATGCTCTCGTGGGCACGACCGACGCTCGATGGGGACAATAATGGCGATCTCGTGTTCTGGTGAACTGACACGTGTCTTGGATGTCGAACTTGTCACTAAGGGGTGGAGAAACTACATGGGGGATGGTTAGTAAGTCATGTGAACGTGTGTATGGAATTTTTTCTCCCCCCCCCCTACCATTTCCTGAATGAATTACAGTCTTCAAAGGAAGTGTAACAGTTGTAATATCGATTGAATAACAAGGTGCACTTTGTGGACGTGCCAGTTAGGCCACAGTTTCATAATTTGTCTATTACTTTCTATAACAGCAGTAGGACGCGCAGCTTGACAACCTGTGGTTCATAAATATTTTATGTACTGTTCTAAGCACGGAATTTAAATTAATTAGCGATGACGTAATCAAAGTATATTCCTTTTAATTGGAACTGTTGATGTGTATTTTAAATTTCCCCAGTTTTTCAATAATTTCTTTATAGTTTAACCGTAATTTCCTTATAGTTTATTTCTTTATGTTTTAGCCAATACAAGATGCACCCACATTATCGATTTTTGTTAGAACTTCTAGCCGTATTTTTAATTTTACATTAAGAAGATGGTAATGTCAATTCCTTTCTAGTACAATGTGTGTCGAATCTTGATGTTCACCAGAAATTACGTCTATTCGAATCATTAACGTGTCAAATTTAAACGTTGGTAACATTTTTCTAATGTTTCTCTTCCTTTTATCTAAATTTCTCTTCCTTTTCTCTTCTTCGACCTACTGTGTGGGTGTGTCTGAAATCGACGAGGGATCACAGGTCTGTGTGTACTAGGGAGAAGGCTTAATAACCACTGTTCAGATGGTGACGGAGACTCAGCAGTTTATCAAGGAATCGTTTATCTTGATTATCGTGACGGGAGTTCTGTAGAGATCTGAGATGACTGCTTATCCTCGTTCTAAGATCGCTCGCCTTTGGAAAGGCCATCGAAGGTGTAAGAACTTGTAGTGCTTTTGTTATTGGTGATGCGGATGCGGCATTCCCGTCCATGGTGATGACGAAATGACTGATGGACATTGATCTGATCAGCCTACAAAGATGGACAAGGAGAGATGCAAAAGGATAAAACTCTCTCTCTCTCGGTTTATTTACCTTCAGCTAAATAGTGTTTGGAATTTAGAAATTTCATTTCTAAATTCAAAACACTACGAATTTGCTATTCATCTGCTCTGCAGATTGGGATTCAATCTGCTATTTATGAAAAATAGCAGATTAAATCCCAATTCAGCATATCAGAGGTCTGTTTTGCAGACTGTACAACGGACTTGTTGTTAACTTGAGAAGGGGGTCATCGATGCGCAACATGTAAATGGATCCGTGTTTTCACGGATTGATGATTTAATACTGGCGGGATTAAAAACGTGGAATAACTCGCTGGGAAGCCCTCCTCCAAAGATCTTATAAAGTCGACATTCTTTTAGTCTCCGATGTAATTCGAATCCAGATCTCAAGATAAAGACAAGTAGAGAATAACTGCCATGGAGGATCCCAGCAGGGAAATTCAAACCAACAAAAAAAAATTATTATTTTATATTGAATTACTTTTTATTTAATTTATGATCTACCATGAAACTATCCCTCCAATGTTGACCTTTTGCATGTCAACATTGGAGGGATAGTTTCATGGTAGTCGTAATTGTATACCTTTTTACTATACCTCGAATATATATATATATATATATATATATATATATATATATATATATATATCGAGAGAGAGAGAGAGCGCCTACAAACCATCATGACGACTGCTATTTTTGTAAAAAATCTGTGGCCAGAAAAGTTGTAGTATAGAAGAAGTATGTTCAATATGCCATCCTCTATTGCACCGGTACTACACAATGAAGACCTGCCAAACAGGAAGATTGTTTAAGTAAAGCGCCACATTTCCGTAATCAGCAAGAATTAGATGACTTGGTAACTTGGTCTAATCAAATCCAACGGAAAGACCCTAATATTTTCTTGAAACGAGGAGGGTACTGGACCCTAATGGATCCCGCCTGCAAAAGTTACGAATACCGAAATAAATAAATAAATAAAAAGTCTCTTTTATGTACTTTTTTACACTGTTGTAGAATCCCTGTGCTATTGTTTTGATTTGATAGGTCTTTGTGAAGAAATTGGTATTAGTATCACTTCAAAAGAGTAGCATCTTTTTATAGATAGCTAAAGTAAAAACTATGTTGCTTCACAGTCGGAATACACACCCATCAATTTCTATTGCGCACTCTGTTCATATTAATGAAGATTATAGAAATGTGAAGCATGCGTTAAAGATCAAGTACGATCACTATAAATTGGATGTTCATGGGCTTCAGAGTTGTGGGTTTCTTTTTGCGTTTGTAATATATTTTCACTAAGTTCCCATACTTTCTCTGCCTCTGGGATAGCAGGGCAATAGATCAGAGTATTAGAGGATAAGAGGCGGCGCCTCCGTAGCCAGGTGGGCAGGAACAGCAGTGCATAGCGCATGCTTCCTGATTAGACCGGGGTTCGAGCCCGTGACCACCAAATACGGAGGATGCGGAAGGTCAGGGAATGACCACCGCATATCCCCAGCCCGGATAAAGGGTGAGGGTTGGCGTCAGGAAGGGTATCCGGCCGTAAAAACTTCATGCCAAAATAGTAAAAACGCTGACCTCATATAATAATGGGAAAAAGGCGAGGACAAAAATATATATATATATATATATATATTACAGGATAAGAGATGTGTGGGCATGTGTTTTTGTAAAAGGTGGCTCCTAGAACGTCAGTTCAACTCCGCCTCGTATCACTGTGAAGAATAGTATCACTGCAAATGGGCCAGATATACTGTAGAATTGAGTTGCAGTTTTACGCATACAATATAGTAAATGATCCCTTGGTTCCAAGAAACAAAGTTTTGTTTCCGCCGTTCCATATCATGCTCGGATCAAACCAGTGTTAAAGCATTGGACCTTCAAGCATATACAGTACAATCTATTTTTTTCAAAATTGTCTGATGCAAAAGTGGCATATTTTTAGGTCTGCAAGTTAAGGATGTTTGCTTCATAAGAACGGAAGAGAAAATGAATGCTGTTGAACGAAATTCGTGGTAGTTGTTTCGCCCTGTAATGAATTAGCTTTTTTGGGAGTATTAAGATGAAAATTAAAAAGAACTAGTAGCAAGTTGATTGAAAATTACAGAAAATTGGGACACAGAATATCAATCAAGCTCCATTACTTGCACTCTCATCTGGATTTTTCTTCAGACCAAACCTGGGCAACATTGGTGAAGAAAGTGAGAGATTATTCCAGTACTTAAGCTCTTAATACAGTCAACTGGGGAGAGTACCAAGGAAGATGGGATAGGCAACTATGTTTGGTTCTTTATTTATGATGATCACGCTGACCAAAAAGATAAGATGTTCAATTATGTTTTTAAGGGAAAAAAAATTTGGTTAAACCGAGGAGTGTTTCAAATTTTTAATATTTGATTTTTTTGTTGTTGTTCGTTCTTTACTTATAGAAAAGATTAATATTGTATTCTCTATTATAAATTACACATTGTTAGTAAATCTGATATACTGTAGTATTATTACATATTTTCTTTATTTCATTTGTGGGCAAAATCATTGATGCTGTTCAAAAATTAAGGTCATTTTCGAAATCACCATACTAAAAAAGCATAAAGAAATAAACAGTAGATAAACAGAACGTTTTTGAAAATTTGTTTCATAATGTTATAATTTGGTACTGGACTTCCGATTTGATGTTTTTTTGTGTTCGAATTATTATAATGAACAAAACAACAACAGAATTTCCTCTCGCAATTTACTTTTAATCTTTAGTGCTTTTAGGATTTAACCGTTTTGTTTTCTTCTGTTGTTTATTAGAGCATGGAATTCCTTGGCGTGGAACTTCCTAGAGTTTAATCTTTTTTGTTTATTTATTCCCTCCTCTGTCTTTTCCCATTGCAGAAAATGGGCTGATAGCAAAATTAGCTGTTTCTTTTGCTAGGTTTCAATTTATTAGTGCTCGTATGGCGCGGCGCAGGATGGGTATTTAAATATCTCGAGGGACAAAGCTCTTAATGCGAAGGGACTAGTCATAGACGTGTACCTACTCACGGCCATGTAGTCACCATAAAAAGAAAATAAGGGTTGATCTAGTTAAGAAATGCACTGCTAGCGGAAAGAAAGGAAATATTTGCATGGTGGAAAGCAGACACGTAATTATACAGACTAAAGGGGATGGTGGAAGATGGTCTGCTTCCTTTGGTGGTACTTTTAATTACCGCCTACTCGTTATCTCCTTAATTAGCTTGGGCGAAGGAAATAGTGGTGTAGCATCGAAAAGGATCCCTTTCTTCCTGCAGTCAGAAGTCTGGGAAAAGGGCAGTAGGTAATCGTAGCTCTCTAGAAACAGATAATTACATGGCGACAGGACGGGCACGGGAAACAGGTTGCTTTGCTTCGGGAAAATGGTGTGGTGTAAACATGCAGAGTTCGCTGTAACGAGAGAATCAAGAGACCAGGTGATATCTTCCTTAGATTTATCCTCGAGTTTAAATCGGTCTCTAATTTTTACCGGATAAAGATAACTCCTCATGACGTCGAGTTGGAAAGTATTGAGGTCTTCTGGAATTAAAGAAATCGTTTCTAGATGGTCCCTAGCGGATCGGAAAACTTTGTAGCGGCTTTCTTTTTCTCTGAAGTGTGTTTTGTAATATCATTAGAAAGTTAGTTTGTTCTCCCAGCAGGTGAATCTGATTTAATTTCGTATCGAATGCTTTATATCGGCGACTCTTTTTTTCTGGCAGAATTAAAAACAGTAATCTGGTTAAATAAGAAGAGCAGCGCAGTCCGACTTTAGGCCACTATGTAGTACAGAGGATAGAAGACACAGACAAAAATTTTAGGACTAACAAACCTTGTAGCTACAATAGCTACACTGCAAAAATTGCAAATATCGATTGTGTAAAACAAAACAAAGTAATAATTAAGCTATAGAAATCTAGTGATATAATAAAACATATAAAGCGTAAAAGTAAAATCTGCTGCGAAAACCTTCTAGTACCAACTGTATTACCCGTCAGTCTAACCAAACTAGCTTGTACAGCTGATACAAATCGTGCAGAACCATGCGTGGGATGTAGGGGCGAATTGCATCATGTGGCCTAGCGGCGATCACCGCCGGGGCCAACCAACAGTAAACTTGGATCGTGAATTAATAGTTATGACATGACAAGTGAATCAGATAGGAACAAAACATGCCAGCCCGGCCCTAATCATGGGAAGACGTGCAAGTCAACGCAAAAAAGGGAGAAAAGAGGAGAGGAAAATTACCACAAAGAAAGAGGAGAAATAATAAAGAAAAATGAATGATAAAAGAAGTTGAAAAAGGCAGAAAGAAAAGGTAAATGGAGATGATGTACGTGCTGGATATTTCACATCATGTTTATAAAGGTAAAGCCAAGAAATATTAACCAGAAGATGCGTATCCATCTAGTGTTGGAGTCGATGGTGGTGTGGCGACTTCAGTGGGGTTCATCTTGACGGCGCCGCCTTCTCCGCACGTGTGTTAAATCCTTACACTTATTTGATCATCCATCCTGTACCTTCACTTTTTTCCTTTTCCTCTGCACCCTTTCTTCCTTCTTTTTAATTTTCCTTATTATTTTTCCTTTTTTTTTTTTTGTCGTTCTCTTTTCCGTCATTATAATCTTTTAACTCAAGGAACGCTTTACTTAAAATAAATAAACAAATTTTATGTTTATACTCTGGGTCGGCCACATAGAGTTAGAGGAATTTAGGAGAGAATACTAGAACAGCACCATATTTACCAGTCGCGTGGGCTAGAACCAGGGTGAACTCAAACGCGTATAGTACCTTTACACTTGACCACTCGGCTACAGTGGCCTCTATTTCATTACTTTCCCGTCCCTCTTTCCATCCTTTTCCCCTTTCTTTCTCCATTTCCTTGCACCACTGGCTTGGGGGGTATCCAATCAATCACTTGCTACTGCAATTCCTGTTCAGGGTTTAAGGTAGTACGACCAATATACGAAAGGCTTCCCCCCCCCAAATTTTATATTTAATTTATTTATAGTGTAATTTTTTTTTGTTTCATTTGATTTGTTAACTGCGTTTTATAGTTTAATAATATAAAAAATAATCTTTGGCTCCTGGAGGTTTGGGCTGTTTGCAAAAATCAATGCAAAAGAAATCACAGCGCTAT
Source organism: Mastigoproctus giganteus (assembly GCF_048544385.1). Lineage (NCBI taxonomy): Eukaryota > Metazoa > Arthropoda > Arachnida > Uropygi > Thelyphonidae > Mastigoproctus > Mastigoproctus giganteus. Next base: position 198,470,230 of record NC_143575.1, read on the forward strand.
AAAGCCGTGTGACTAGTGCCCAAATAATTTACATAATCACATCGATAGTCACACCTCTTTAAATTTTTTAAAGAGGTGTGATTATCGATGTATGCTTAATAGATGCTACAGCAGAGAACACGGATGCACTTGTTGAATGTTAAACAAACGCACCGTGCAAAGACTAGTATCATTGAGTCTCTTAAGAGTTATCCATGAAAATAGAAGCAACTGCGGCCGAAAATATAAAATTACGGAGCGAAGGATCCCTGTAGTGAATTTAATTCAGGCACATTGCTAGGTATCGGTACCTGCACCAAGCGAAGACTTCTACAAAGAATGCATTAGGGGAGTAGGGGACCGAAGCCACTGAATTCAGACACAAATCAGCAAATATGGCTGCTTTAGCTCTAGGAACGCAAATGGTATAAGAAATTAGGATTGTAAACACGCAATGTGGTTCGATAAGTCTCAGTTGGCTCTTTTCGGCATCGATAGAAGACTGCACATACAGAGGAAAACGCCAACGGCACTGGAACCGTCGTGTTGTATAATGTTGTGTAATGATGTGGGGACCTGTTGCTGGGATCCCTTGATCTAACTAGAGAGCACCGTGAACTCCAGAGCATAGCTGAACATTGTTGCAGATCAAGTACACCCGGCAATATTGCATGATTATCCCTATGCATACTGGGTACTTTCAAGATGACAATGTAGCCATCCACCGAGCCAGATGCATTAAAAGAGTAGTGTGAGAAACGAGGAAAGTTTCAAGCTTTCCTCGTTTCTCACACTGTCCAATTCCACTGAACATCCGTGAGATGAACTGAAAGCGTGTTCATCAGTATATTCGTTGAAAAAATTTACTGAACTAGATTATTAGTTTATGTACATTACTTGCGTACGTAAAGGAGGAATAAACTTTACAAATATGTAACTGCTCTTGTATTATCGTAAAACATGCCTTTCTCTGACTCACCAACGCTGGAACAACTTCAATATAAGATTAAAATCATTAAATGAAACTAAAAACAGACGGAGTGAACTTTACCCCCCTTGAAAAAGGGTAGCGAAATCCATTTGTAGAATAGTATGATTGTGACATCGAGACTACATCGGCACAGTCATCAGGAAGTATGATTGTGACGTCATATTCATACTTCCTGCAATTACTACTGCAGGAAGTATGATTGCAACGATACAAACATTTGCATGTCCGTTACACTTCAGTACATTCCATCGTTAAGTGCCGCTATAGATGTTATCACTTTTTTTTTTTGGAATGTATAAAATAAATAAATTTTCTGTTTATACTCCGGCACGACAACCAAGTCAGTAGAGTTTACAATAAATCGTCGATACAAATATTTATCGTATTTAGTAATTACGGGCTTGAACCCAGGTCCACTCAAGGAACGCGTGCTATGCACCCTCGCTCCTGACCACTGGGCTACGTCAGGCCTATATCACAAGGCTATCCATATACTGTAGCTGAAGCACTGGATATTATGTTTGCTGACATGCACAGAAACTAAATTTTCTCTCTTCGCACATAAATAGTGCTTTTTGCTGTAAATCATGAATTATTAACGTTTGCTAACTCGCTTGATATGAAATGCTCTGTGCACATTAACTACCTTTTTTTTTTTTTTTTTTGGTAATGAACTTATATTTTGCCAGAAATAGATTTTTCCTGAACAGCATAATTATTCGTATTTTAATCAATGGATTTTAGCTGCAGCTGAAATCCACTGCCATAGTGCATGCAATGCATTCTTTGAAGGAGCAGAACACGTATGTTACATAGACTGCCCGCAGCCCAACTTATGATGGTGGTGCGGCTGCACCACTAACCCCCTTTCCCTCAAGAGTAAAAATGTCCGCAGCGTTTTCGCTGCGAAGTTTAGTCTACACCCATCCCTAGCCCTATCAAATTTTCGTGTGCCCCTCGTCGTGAAGGGTAGTTTGTCCGGGGGAAAACCGGGGTCAATCCTGGTGAAAAACCTCATGACCATGGTTTGAAACCTCATTTCGAAAAGGTAGTTAATTCTCAAAAGTGTAATTAAAACGAATTGGGGAATCGGCGTGGGGGAGATAAAATATTTGTCACAAAATATTTTATGCCCCCACAGGTATAATAAATGACACTTTTTTAATAACTAAGGTTGAGTGAGAGGAATGACACCCTATTTCCCACAGGAAGGAAGACAAATTTCCTTTTTAGCGAATCCATGCAGACATATTTATCAGCCGTCGTTAAGATCCATTGTCTCCTTCTTTTTGCGCTTACTTCTCACTAGGTTAATAACTGTGGTGTGTGCACCCCATTCATGGACTAGTGTTCCATTTCAATTAACGTAGCAATGTTCATAGTGAGAGGTTAATAGAAGATAAAAATCGGAAGCCGATGTGATTTGATTGGCGTTAGTATCTGTACAAATCGGGTTTTCTTTCTCCAACTGTATTGATCTGATCTTTCGAAGCCTTTGGTTATGCTTATCTTTTTGGATTACTTTCTTCAAATTTTTTGTTGGCAGCTTAATTCGTAAAAAAATATAAAATAAAAAATAAACTCGTTTTTATGATGTTCCATATGAACTCCGGCAAGGTTTACATTCATCTTAATCACATTCGCCGATCCTCTAGCAGTTTGACGTGTGAGTAATTGCAGCATCCTGTAAAAGTCTGCATCACTCTTCTTAAAGACAAGGGGGTTAACTTTCTGGTCATTGCATTCCCAAGAGGAAGGAGGTGGGGAGGAAACAAAGATTTCGTTTACAAAGCGGAGGAGTGACGGTAAACAGACAACCAAAGAATTCTTATCATTCCCGTTTACATTTTAGATATCCTGACCTCATGGCAAGATGGTATTTAGTGAGTTCAAAATGCGTCTGAAAACGCCGCTCGCGCGCACATATCCAGATATCTCAATGTAATTGTGATGGATGACATGGAAAAGTATGTGAGCCGTTTCTCTCACTCATCTCTTCTTATTCTCTCTCCCCTTCCCAGACCCTCCATCCCCATAGTCCCACCTCACCAATTCATAGACTGATAAACATCAGGACTTGAGGGATAATGCACGTGTGGATGACTTCTGACGTTAGTTGCTATCAATCAGACAACTGTCGGTTTTAATTACCTGTACAATGGTAAACTTAGTCAGTGGCGTATCCAGGTATCATCGTAAGGGGGGGGGGGCATGGCGACCAATCTTTGAGTTTTTTTTTATAGAACGCCTCCTGCGTTCTTTTTCTTTAATTTCAAATTTTTGGTTAAGGGAAGAATATGCCCCTGCTGACCCCCTTAACCCCCCTGACTTTAGTTACATGTTTAGATTACCTAGTCTTTTGAATTACATTAACGTCGAAATAGTTCACCTCCTGTAGATTTTTTGGGAAATCAATGGCGTTTTTCCCCGTTCGAACTTATAAAACAAACACCAGTAACATCTTTCAGTTAGAAATGCTCAACCCACTTTAAATTTCTTAAACCTATAGCATTTCAAATATTAATAATTATTGGTAACATTTGCACTATTTTTTTCTTTTTCCGAAAGGTAGAAATTGAAAATTGAACACCTGCCCGATTTTCACTCTAATTTCATGCCACACTGCTTGAGTAATTTCAAGCATAACACTTATGTACCTAATTGTTTAAAAATCTTTCAATTTTCCTTTGCTTTAATTCAAGGGCTTGTGTATGTTGGATAATAATAGAATAAATAACATAATTTTATCGTGGTCCCCACTCCATCTAATTTTTGCGTTATGTCGTTGAATAATAACCGGGTAAATAGAAGTAATGCTCTTCAGAGGTGAACTGCTGTGCTCATTTTGCATCTTGTTGGCTTATCTTCGCATGTAGGATTCCTGAGAAGGCGCAGAAGGGTGTTATAAATAATCGGAATGACATCTCGAAAATTGTCTAAAATGGCTGAGAGCAAAACTTTGTTTTTGGTTTGCAAGTACGTCGGAAAAAAGTGCGTCCCTCCTCGGTAGCATTTTGGCCGTGGAAGTTTGGGATCTGATGAATGTCTCTGTGGGGACTTCATGCCTTTTCTCAGAAATTTCAGTCCCTTGCACGTGACTACTACCTCCGTTCCTTCCACTTTTCCTTCGGCCTCCCTTTTCTCCAACACTCTTATAAAAAGAGGATGGAGAGAGAGAGAGAGAGAGAGAGAGAGAGAGAGAGCGAGCCGAGTGATGGATGCCTCTTTCGGGACAACGATGCCCTTTCGCAGTTCAGTCCGCACTCCATTACTCTTCCCATCAGTAACTGCTCCGCTCTTATTTGGCGGCGAGCTGATTCCATCCCCCCTGGGCATTCGGTGACCGTTAGGGGTAAACTGATGAATATCATGTTACCCGACTAGGTGTGACACTAGTTGCTTTCATTTTTTTTGTCCCCTGTCCACCGGGTGACACGCAGCGGTACTTTGTCTTCGCTCGCTATCTCTGGGGTGTAAGGAAGAGAGGGGGAAGAAAAAAAAGCAAACGGATGAAGCATTGAAGGTTGTTGGCAGCTTGTTTTGCTTTTTATTCCTCTAGCTAATGTTTCTCTTTGAAAATGGACTGGTAGGATTGAAAAATGTTATTTTAACGCTGTGTATTAAAGGTAGAGGAACTGAGTTGGTGGTGGTGGGTAAATGGAAGAAATTCTCTACTTACCGTTTGCATGGCAGTGACGAAAACTTTAGAATGGAGAAAAGAAAGTTACGCAAGAAATTAAATTTTAACTATAATTTATTTATTTATACTGTATATTTATTTTTCATTTGATTGTAAAATACAATCGCCCCTTGTTCGGTGTGCAAGCCAGAGGGATAAATTTACAAAAAATATTTACAGTTTAGTAATAAAGGAGATGTGCATTAATATAAAAAAATTTTTCTTCATTTCTGGATGTCTTCGAAGAGGAGCATTCGCAACGCTAAAATTTATTAACTTCGTGCTCGAATGTCGTGATGACAGCATAACTCAGAGTACTAAAAGACTGTGGGTTCCAGCTAGTAGTGTTGTAACTCAGTTGTTTGTTAGCAGATAGTCTCTCTGTAGGCCTTATTGGAGCGCAGTTTTTCACAGTTAACCTGAAACCGGTTTAGGGTTTCTATGGTATCTAGTGGGAACATCCTGTTTAAACTTTTCAAGGAGTTTAGATTAGAGCGAAATTTGCAGGCTGCACGATTGCCTCTAACTTCATGGGTGCGAGATGATGTCTGTAAGTACTGGAGCATCATATCTTCCTGTCAGTAGCTTGGCCCGTATATGAATATTTGTCCAAATGACAGTAAACGTCCACGGTTTCCACTCCATATTTGCATACAAAATGCTTCTGGGGACAGTGAAGGGGAATTGGAAAATCTTGTTTAGCTACATGAGTATCCAATATTCTATGTTTAGGGAGGTTTTAACGTGCGTTTCAGGAGCTGAGGAGCAGATGACCGAAGCATATAAGGCCACCGGGGCAATGCACCTAACAATGTATTCCTTCACCAGTTGAGCATTTTGAACCCCAGCTAATTCTTGTCTTGAGCGCCAGATGGTGGCTAGTGTTTTCTTCCTGGTGGTAGTGAAATGCCCAGCGAAGGATAATTGTTGTCCCAGGTAATTCCCAGATCCTTGTGATGATCGACTTTTTGGATGGGTTGGCCATTTAAGAGAATGGTGATGTTATGTATTTTATGCTTTCTGGAGGACATCTGAGCAGTTTTGAGAGGGTTAATATCAAGCCCAGTCGAGGCAAGGAAGTTAGCCAGATTAGTTAACTGCTGTGTGGTTTGTAAAGCATCGTTATACTCACTGTCATTACTGCTGGATGGTAAGAATATTTTCAGGTCGTCCGCATAGGTTATGACGTTATTGCAGATTGAGAGGAAAGGATCGAGGGCTGCGGCAAAGTGTCGCAGAGAGCACCCCTCTCTGGGGAATTCCTCTATTTACTGTGTAATTGATGCTAAAATCTTCATGCTTTACTATTATGATCCTCTCTGTAAGTAAATCTCGCAGTAGTTGTAAGTTTCTGTAATGCAACAGTGAGATTCCAGGAAGTGGAGGAGGGGTTGGATCGTTATCCTGCCATAAGCGGGTTTGATGTCTAGGAATATAATATCCATCTGGCTTTTAACTGTTCAGGGCAGTTTGGATCCTGCAACTTTCTAGGAGATTAGTAATAGTAGAATAAGTGTATCATTGGAACTCTAGTCATGCGCATGCGTGCCGAATGTGTCATTCATATTTGTTTATTCGAGTTTTGAATGAGAAGTTTAAAAATATAGTTCACAAACGTTGAAAATTTTAAACCTTTTATAGATTTCGCACCGGAAGCGGAAGAGGAACCGGATGTGGTGCTCAGCAAGGACATTAATGGTATGTTACATTTCCCGGGTAAACCTTGCTGTTTGTCGATGGTCTTCCAATTAGATATCGTGCGCTAGTAGCAAAAGGAAATGGCCCCTCCATCATCTTAATGTCATAGCGACCAGAACCGTTATTGCCCGTCTTCCGCACTGTATGTAAAGGCATAATTAGTGTGGGGGAAGGGAAGGAAAAGGGGCGGAGATAGAATGATGACGAGATCACCTTTGGCCATCTTCCGTTCCGAGGAAATGAGATCGGTCTTCATTCTGTTCATGTTTATGTTGTAAGTTGTTTGCTTCCTGAAGGAGAAATGGTAGGGTCTGATGCGCTCACTTTGCGCTAGCAGTGGTCTGGGAAAGAGAGAGAACTGCCAACTGTGACAATCGCTAAAGGATACAGCTGGCCAGCACTCAGCACCTGTTTCGTGTAAAGTTTATGCGCATGATGGATGCTAGTTACACACGCACTCATTGAGATCACCGATTTGAACGCTGGAACTCAAATGAGTAGCGACAAATCCTTAACTGATTTTATTGAGCATGCGCCCATTTTTCCAGTGCTCGTCACCAATTTGATTAACCGATACCATTTATTGCGCTTATTAGGAATTTTATAAAATGAAATCCGTCCAAATGTACGAGTATATCAGATCTGAACGAACATCCTTAGAGAATCGCACGAAGTAATCAGCGTTATTTGGTCATGACTATTTTATTATTAAACAATCACTCTGGCTTTGTGCCAGTAATGTTAACAGTCGAAAAAGCTGTTTGGTTATTGCACTGTCATGTCCACTGCACAACGAGTGCCTTTGTGTTCCGTTTGGATTTCACGATCCGTGATTAAGCCCTTATATAAATTTTCTTACTACATGAAACAGGTCAAGAAACTGTAATCTAATAGGGAAAAAAATCTTCTGTTGAAGAAGTTAAATAGTCGGAATTTAGAAGTGAAGATGACATTCCAGTTTGTATCTTAAAACATAACGATTCTTAGTAGTTATTTCGATTTTTCTTACCTTGCAATTGGTATTAGAAATGGAGCTCTCTGACAGGTTTCTATTTCTGGGTGAGTGCAACAAAGTGTATGCATTTATCTCTTGCTTCTGTCTCCCTTTCTTTTTTCTTTTTTATTTTTTCATCATACCCTGGGGCTATGTGGAGCACATGCGCTCACGCGTCAGTAACCAATTGGCCAATGAGCTACTAAAGCAACGATTCCCTTGAGTGGCATATCAATTCGGCATTGCGGTGCCCTCTGCGGACTCGATATCTTTCTCATCCTCTCTTTTCTCCGCACAACAGACCACAGTTTCTTTTGGTTCCATAAATTAGCTTTTTCACCTTAATGTCATTTCTCCCGCGAGGGACATCTTTGAAATCCCGTCAGCCCCGTGGCCGACCCTTGCCTCCCTTTACTTACGACCTTTTTACAGTCACGTTATAATCAAAGCTACTGACGCAAAGAAAATACTCCGTCACATAACCACTTTCTGCCTGCCTGCCGCATTATGAAGACCCTAATGATTGTTAAGTTGAATTAGTTTTATGTCACCCGACTGGGAGCTGTGATGTGCTTCCTGACCCGCTCTCTTTCTCTCTCTCTCTGTCACACACACACACACACACACCGAACCGAATTAGGTTCTTTGCGAGAGGGTCGGAAGAACTTTCATTATTTATGACCACTCGGGGTTGATCAAGCGAAAATGTTAATTATCCCGGTATTTAGACTAAAGCAGGTCTGGAGAGAGGAAGAAAATAGGAGGGGGAGGATCAAAAGGTGCATGTGGGTGAAATTAATTACTGCCGTTTTCAAAAAAGTATTAAAGTGAAGGCTGTACTGTGTGGCGTCGATGTTTATTTAAAAGAGAGCCGTTCGTTCCGAAGGCTTTTCAATAATGAAGTAAGAAAGGTGTGTTTTAGTGGCTTTTTGATAAGTCTCGCCAGTTTCAACAAATAACGCTAACGAGTCTTCTCGCTTTCCCAGAAGTGACAGAAAGATGGTTTTTTTTTTTTTTTTTTTTTTATTGTGTACGAGCAGTGTGTGTGTCAATGCCTTCCGTACTGTTTTGATTTATTTGTGACAGTTTGTTTTTCATTTCCGAATATATTAAATGGAATTTGAGCATGAAATAAATACTAAATGCTAAAATAGATAAATGAACTGAAATGTTTCAGTGTTACATTTCTACTCCGGCACGTCCTCGTATACCCAACGGAGTTCACAAAAATGTTGCGAGTAGTACGCGCTCTTTTTAGAACCGTTTCATAACTAGTGATGGGATAGTCGAATGATTAATAATCGATTATATGCAAATTAGTTGATTATGAAATCAACAACAATAGTTACCACACGAAATTTTATATATACTGTATATAAGAACCCCTCCACTGCCTTTTTTTGCTCTTCGGTTTTCCTCTTGTCGATTTTGCAATCACCTAATTTGCATATAACCTATTATGAAAATATCATAATCGATTATTTCGATTATGCCCGTCACTATTCTCAACGCTGTTAGTAGGCCTACCAGTTTTCGAGAATGATGAGAGATTTAGCATTTCAACCTGCGTATGGTGTAATATGTCTTTGATTTCTTAAGAGACTTCTCAGGCGTTTCGCGGTACTTCACTTCTTCAGTAATTGAATGGGACGAGAAAAGGACGAAAATTTTATTTTTGCCTCATTCTTCATAATAGGTGTGATAGTAGATCAGTGCCTTACCAGGTATCATCGTAAGGAGGGGCATGACGACCAGGTTTTTGAATGTTTTTAGATAGACCTAGGAACACTTATACGCATACGTACGCATGGATAGGAGGGCATATGCCCCCTCCGCTCCCCTAAATACGTACCGTAGTAGATTGGTAAAAATGCATAGCGGGCGTTTCTATTCTTCAAAGTGGGATATTCAAAATCAACTGATCATACGCCAGTGGAAGATAAAAGGCAAGGAAACCATTCAGCCTGTGTCGACAGTAGAATCGGATAATGAGACGAAATCGCGAAGGCTTCCTTAATGAGTTGACTCGGGATATAGTTAGCAAACCTGTGATAAGTGCAAGACCAATAACTATCGCCTGTCCTGATGCAGAGAACCGAAGAATAGAACATTACAAAAGTGGCAGAACGTCATGTGGGAAAAGTACATAGTATGATTCGCACCTCGGCGTGACATGCACAAAGAACGGTTTCACCCAGATTGTCTTGCACCTACAATGAAGCTTAGTGGTAGTAATTTGATGATGTAGGTCTGTTTTACTTGGTCCAGCGGTAATGAATACAGCTGTATATTATGACATTGTAAACAATTCTGCCTTTCTTGGTACAGGGGCTGCACAACAGCGGTATGAGGTGATAAATATAGTGAATCTACCATTGCCAGCCCAAATCCAAATCTAGCCCACCTTTTAGGTTTTTTTTTTTTTTTTTTTTTTTTCTTAATAGCAAATGAGAGACAAAACAAGATCACCTAGTTCAAGCCAAGAACTAGCCTCAGCCTTGTGACAGGACTGGAGGGGAACAATATTCCAGTTTTCATTTCAGAACCTCATAAAAAGTGACCCCGAAAAAGTTATTAAAGGCCATAGTGGTCATATTTTATATTAAAAATTTCTTTTTTATAACCAGATTTTTGTTTTTCATTTAGTGTCCCAATACATTTTGGAGGAAGATGTATATGAAAAGCCATTCGTTAATAAAAAATAGTTTGGTAGCTACACATTAAATTCATTTTTTTTTTTTTTTTTTTTTTTTTTTTTTACTGTAATTTGGCTAGTTAAACCATTTTCTCTTTCTGGTGTTTAATAAACCTTTGATCCCAAAGGGCATACGGATTTCGTAACGAATGAAATTGAGAGGCTGAGTGGTCTGTGGTAGAATAATGGGCAGCAGAAAACTGGGTATATAGATATGGTGCAGTGAAGTTAATTGTAAAGCCGTTCCGTGAAAACAATAAAGATGAGAGAGAGTGAGAGAGAGAAATGACAACACCCAGATCGAAACTGGACAGATTGCAAATTGGGCATATTAGATAAATGCTTATAAGGCATTAAATTGCTGGATCAAACCCAAATTATAACCGACTTGGGAGGACATCGCAGAGATATACGTTTATGTATTACAAATATCTTTATTGGTAGGTATATAAACTTAAAAACGTCTTCGCAAAAATCACAGCTTGGAAAGTTATGTTAGCAATAAGTGTGTCGACTCTGGTGGATACGGTGACATAAAAGGTGACAAAAATAAAAAGAAGCGAATAATGGAGGTTTGACGAAAAGTATTTTCTATTTGATGGCGCCGAAGATAATATTAAGTACTTTGAGAAGTTTTAGGAAATGCGTATCCTCAACGTAAATATTTCTATCAAGAGGATGCTCTGCGGCTGTGAATTCTTTAAAAGTGGGTTAACGATCAAATGGAACAGGATATCACATCAATAGTAATGGCAACTATACAAGAAAAGGGACAGTCTAAACCAACACCTCCGAGGAAAGTGTCGGTGATATACGGAATAAGTAGTTTTTTATCAGCGTTAAAATGGATAATAAAAGTCTGTTAGTTTAACACGATGCATGACCCAGAGGAAATGGACCAGGTAGTGCTTATGATAATGCCATACTAAAACACTTTTGGAAATTAATTACAATGTTTCTTTATGTATTACCTTGCCTTTTAAATTTGTCTTAGACGGGATAATTAGTTTTCAGAATTTAATGACAGTCATTTGTCTTGCCTTGTTAGAAAGCCAACTTACAGCCAATCTGAAGGGCAACCGTATCAAATGTCCGACTCTGATTTATTGGTGGCCATTTTAACGGATAATTGTATAGAGAAATAAATGTTGCTTTTGAGAGAAAGTGCCTTTCAGAGATGTGGTTTACTTTTGCTCAGAATCCGATGCTATGGTCTTGACGTCAGCGTCGTTATTCGTGGTTTCATCTTTAATACAAAAGCTAACAATCTCTCCATATTGTTCATAACTGGATCTCTTGTTTTTGTAATTATGGGATCATTCTTGATGTCACACAAAGGGCACATTCTTTAATATTGTCTATTTGTCAGCATTTATAAAATTATTCTTTTACAAAAACAGTAAAACAGACAAAACAGTGATGACGATATGCATGTACATTGTATAGATAATTGTCATCACTGTTGTTCTAGGTAAGTCAAATGCTCGAAGTATATGTCTGTAACATGTTCATCCACACCGAATCCTTTGCGACCATTTATAGAATAGAATAGAATAGAATAGAATCTTTAATTGCAGCAATGATAGACATACAATTAGTCCCGTCACGGCATGGTGGTGCCAGGGGTTAACAAAACATATTTACAAAAGAGATACACATGAGAAAAAAAGATAAATCAGATTATTAACAAAGCACAGTTTTACATTTTCAGTTCGACGAGGATACCATTCCTGTATTTTTTATTATTGACCACTTCTTGGAGGTCCCCGTCGATGGCTTGCAGTGAGGGCAGCATTTGCTTTGGCAGGAATCTGTCGGTTAGTACTAGCCGGTTACGGTTTGCTAGCAGCTGTGCTGAAGACCGGAGATAAGGGGGAGGAATGCGCCAAGAGCAGTGATCCCAGAAGTTCGGCTCTGTAATTTTACCGGTGGCCATCTTGATGGTGAACAGCAGCCTTCTTTCTGCGATGTAGGACCGGAGCCTGCGTAGTTGAAGAGCTTCTGCTAAATGCGTTGATCTGAGAGCTGGGGGAAGGTGGAGTTTGCTGTTGGCCCATTTTAGAAGCCAGAATTCGGCAGAGAATATTCTTTTGATGTTGGATTCGGTGGCCGAGGCCCATATCTCTGAAGCATACAGTATTGTCGGGTAAAGGATTGATACGATGTATCTTTTTACCAGTTGTGGGTCTGTGGTGTGGAGCAGCTGTTGTTTGGCGACCCAGCGTAGTGAGTTCAGCCTCGACTGTATGAGGTTTATGTGATCGTTGAAAGATAGTTTGGAGTCGAAAACGACCCCCAGATCTTTGTGTGTTTGAACACTTGGAACTGAGGAGCCGTTAAGCACAGGCTCCAACGTTGTTGGGCTGCCCTTTAGAGAGTAAGTTATTTGTGCTGATTTTAGGGGGTTGATTTGGAGGTTGAAGGTATTGAGGTAGTCAGCCATGTCCTGCAGTTTGCTACTGATTTGCTGAGTGATTTCGGCTGCCGAGTTGGGTGGCGATATTTTAGTAAGGAGCTTGACATCGTCAGCATATGTGATCCAATTGCACTTATTGGTCACAAATGGCACCATGATTGCTGAGAAGAGAATGCCAGACAGGACCCCCCCTTGAGGTACACCGGCAGTTATGTGGCGCGTGAAGGTCTTTGTTCCGATCTTTAGAACAAGGGTCCTCTTCGATAGGAGAGATTCTAGGAACCAGAGAACATCGCCGCGAAAATTGAAGTAGTTTTCTAAGAGACGTAGGAGATTAGGTATATAGATGGCATCAAAAGCGGAATAGATGTCAAGATATATAACTGACAATTCCTGTCTTTGTTCGAAGGCATCTAAGATGTGCAGAGTGGTTGTTACAAGGTTAGTTATAGTTGACCTTCCTGATATCCCATAGTATATTTGCTGAGGACTGTCACGGAGAATTTGATGGGTGACAGACGGTAGCAATGCTTTCTCCAGAATTTTTAGCAATACAGAGGCGCAAGCGATGGGCCTATGTTGGCTTGGGAGCGTCGATTGTTGGTGCTTAGGAAGGGGCCAGACAGAGTACCTGTTCCACTGGGGTGGAAAGAAATGAACTTCGAGGCATCTGTTGTATAGGTTGAGGAGTGAGTCGATGATGAAGACATTTAAACATTTGATTATGAACTGGGGGATGCCATCGTCACCGGTGGTTGTTGTGAGAGGGAGAGTATTAATGGCCTGCATCAGTTGTTGCTTGGAAATTCGGATCGTAGCGAGACTATCAGTGAGATGAGAGCCGTTGAGGAGTGGCCGATTAAGTAGAGCTGGAGGTTGATTAGAAAATCTGGCGACGTAGTTGAGCCAGTCAATTGGGTCGATGTTGCTGATTCAAGTACAATTTCACAGTGTACGTGTAATTGTACTTGAATATTTCCCACATATACTTATGCAGTTTACAAGGCTTCGAATACCGTTCGTGTTATTTTGAAATTCGTGTCTTAATTAATATCAAACTGACAGAGGATTAGCGCACGATTATTTAAATAAATAAATAAATAAATATAATCTCTTTATTATGATACAAGAAAATCCAGCCGTACAGCAGACAACGCACTCGATTTCGTTTGTGTAGAGAAAAATAATTCTTCGGCATTCAATAATGTCGTTATAGTAGAAATTTGACTCATATAGAAAATTATATTATAAAATATTGATGGTATTGTGGTAACCAGAAATTTCATAAACAGAGGAGACTATCTGCATTTAGAAATTTAGTTCTTCAATTATTGTAATAAAAAGAAAATTATTCTTTTACTCTTTATTAAAATATTTTCTATTAGAATACGCGTGCAACCTAGTGTCAGGACCACTAGGTTAGATGAATTTAGCAGTCAAGAGATGTTGAACCACGGCCCACTGAAACCCGTGTGCTATTTTCACTCTTGCGTTGACCACTCGGCTACATCGGGCCTAAATTGCAGCTAATAAAATGAAGTTTCTCTTTCTTTTATTCTTTTGTTTTATTGTAAAGTTCGCTCAACTGAGCAGGAATATACTCCGTACTTTATGTAACTCAAATTAATATGACTAGTAAATCTGGTTAGTTTATTTCGATTTTAACAAGGCATTTGACCCAGTCCCTCATGAGAGATTACTGTATAAGCTGGAACGTGTTGGGATTATTGGAAAGAGGCTAAGATGGATTCAGGGTGGTGGTTGCAGGGAAGAAGGCAGAGGGTTGTGATTAACGGATATTCTTCAGATTGGTGTAACTTCAGAAGTGTTCCCCCCCCCCCCTCAAGGACCGGTTCTTGGCCCACTGGTATTATTGATTTTCATAAACAACATCGACGAAGCGATAGAGGGGGTGATGTCAAACTTTGCAGACAATGTAAATATTGGGAGAGTCGTTAATAATCAGTTCAAGCAGTGCTCCTTCAGGATGACTTGAACAGGCTTCAAGAATGATCAGAAAAGTGGCAGCCATGTTTTAATGCAGCAGAGCGTAAGGTCTTACACTTGGGAAATAGCAACCCCAAGATGACTCATACTCTTGGTGAGGTAGAATTAAAAACGCTTCTTGAAAAGGTCCAAAGATGGGCAACTCGCATGGTGAGATCGGCAAAAGATAATTACCTACGTGAGGAGAGAAGCTATAATTTGTATTTTATTATCTACTTAACCAGAATTGTTTAAGCGTTTGACATTGAGGTGTTTCAGTCGCTCAAATTGTAGCACTTCAATAATAAATTACTTAAATGTACCACGTGATATAATAGTGTCTCACTTAATTAATTGATGTTTGAGAATTCTGGTACTATTATACTATTTTAAATGCCCGTAGCGAGCAGTGTTTTTTTTTTTTTTTTTTTTTTGATTTGGTAGTTGTTGGCGCATCGGCTTCTGTGGCCATATTGCACCTCCCAAGGTTTTTGCAGTACTTTGATCCAAGCCCGAGGCGGGAATCGAACCCGCGACCTTTGGGTTGCCGGGCAGGTACTTTACCCACTCGGCTAGCCCGGTCGGCTAGCGAGCAGTGGCTACGTCGTTGTTCGCAATGAGTATTTAAAATAAAGTCTCTGCGATGCTTCAGTTTATAACAGGGATTTCTATTAAAATCTTGAACCAGTGATTTTTCTTAATGTACTGTAATGTTTTTTGGAAGTTGACTCCAATATTTGGCAGCTATAACGGCATTCACACAAACCTAAATAATGCTACTTTTTGGAAGCCAAGATCTCATTCTTTTGATTGATGGCTTTCGCCAGGTCAGCCCTATAATCTTTAGTAAGCGGGACTGACATTGAGATGTACAATTAAATCCCATACATCTGTTAAATGCACATATATCATTCACACGTACTACTATGTGTACGAATGCACACCACAAACCAAAGGTGTTAACTCTTTAATATAATATGCTAATAAACGCCATGTGTTTTTTGGGTCGGCCGTATTGAAAGAAATATTTTTGCTGTTTTAAGCACACTTTAAAAAACTATATGAGTTACCGTATTTCCCCATATATAAGACGCACCTTAATTTTGGGGCCCGAAAAAAAAAAAATGTATTACATAAAGTTATTGAACTCAAGTTTTATTCATCATAAAATTCATACAACTCATCACTGTCAAAACTCCATCCATTAGCTTGTCCTCATCTGTGTCTGATTACGAATCGCTGTCTTCATATATTGCCTCGTCCTCAGTTCCATCTATGGCATTTGAAATGCCACACTTCTTAAATGACTTGACAACGATCTCAATCTTGATATTATCCCAGGATCTTTTCACCCAGGTACAAACTTCTCCTATAGTTGGTTTCTTCACTCTTCCTGCTGGTGTCAAATTGTCCCCAGAAGACTTCATCCATTGGTTCCATTCGTCTCTCATGGCAGCTTTGAAGGGTTTGTTAATGCTGACATCAAGTGGTTGGAGCTGGGATGTCAAGCCTCCAGGTATGACGGCAAGTTTTGTTTTTTGCTCTGCAGCAATCTTCTTTGTATTTTTTGTTATGTGTGCCCTGAACTGATCAAGCACCAATAGGGCAGGTTTGCTTAAGAGCCCACCTGGTCTCCTGCTCCAAACTTTCTCAAACCAGATCTTCATCCCATCCTGATCCATCCAACCCTTGTCATGAACGTGGACAATCACTCCTCGAGGATTGTCTTCTTTTGGCATTGTTTTGCGTTTGAAAATCAGCATAGGAGGCAGCTTGGTTCCGTCGACACAACAAGCTAGAACAACTGTATAATGGCTCTTTTCATGTCCACGTGTCTTCACAGTTACAGTTTTCACCCCCTTCTTATCAACAGTTCTGTTACTTGGGACATCAAATTGAAGGGGAACTTTGTCCATATTTGCAATCTGCCCCAACTCAAACTGATGTCTTCCGACATTGAATAACAAAACGACGAAATTCAAGGACCTTCTGCTTATAGCTTTCAAGCATCTTTTGGGCAGGTCTGGTGCGTGTACGCATGCTTAGTCCATTCCATTTCATGAACCTGAAGCACCAATTGTGTCCTCCTTTGAAATCAATAACTTCTTTTTCATCAGCAGTTCTTCTTGCCATCTTTGTGGATACAGGAATTCCAATTGCCCTTTGCTCCTCAATCTATATCTTCAATTCCCTCTCTAAATTATGCCGTTTTGCTGACTTGCCTCTAATGGCCTTCTTCTGACGTGGCGTTTTAAGTAGGGTTTCTTCTTCCCGTAGCCAGTCTCGGATTGTTTTCTCAGTTGGAGGAGGACCAAACTTCCGTTCAGCAGCACGATTTCGATTCACTTTTGCAAACTGGATCACTTTTAACTTGAATGCAGCACTGTACAAAAATCTTTTCTGAGCCATTTCTGAGCAGAACGTGGCAAAACGTAACCTAATATACCGGTAACAAGTGCGAAACAATGAGCGCAAAGACAACAAGAGCGAAAAAGCGGGAAATGCAAGTAAAAAAATCTACAACCACTGTATAAGACGCACCCAGTTTTTATACCCCAAATTTTTCGAAAAAAGGTGCGTCTTATACTTGGGGAAATACGGTATGTGTTTCAGATTGTAAGACCGAAAATGTTTTCGGTCTTACAATCTGAAACACATTAACAGAACAGAATAGATAGTATTCTGTTATTTATTTTGATTACTTTCTCTGTTTCAGTTTGTTAACGTGTTTATTCCTACTGTTCTTGGAGTTGTTTTTTTTTTTTTTTTTTTTTTTTTTTTTGTTTTGTAAATACAGTATTACAAAATATGGTTAGATGACCACAGAGAAAGTTCAAGAATCAATTATGTGTGTATATTTATAACTTCAAAAATGTTGAGATGTTCCATATATCTGGGTCAGCGCATATGGGTATTAATAATAATAATAATAATGGTGGATTTCTGTGTGATGGTTGTTTTCTTCATTCCCAGATATAAGATGCACATGGAAATTCTGGAATTCCTTAATATGAATATTCTCAAAGTAGAATGTTTTATCTTTGCTTCTGACTTTAGGGAAATCTCAGTCCTTTGGGTTTAAACATAAATAAATGTTAGGTAGTTTGAAAACTGCTGCCAACTTTAGAGGAATGATTGAGATTAGTAATAAAAAAAAAAAATTCTTAACATGGGATCCGAAACGCCTTGCTGAATTGAAGTTTCGACGATCAAATAAGAAGCACACAAGCACTCTTTTTTATTTATTTTTATTAATTGTTTATTAACTTACCTCTTTTTTTTTTTTCACAAAAATAATACTATAGTTACTACTAATAATAAAAGCACCTTACATCGGTGAATGAGTGATTTCCGCAGATGGTGCAACTGCTGTAGATTGTGCATATCGTGGATATGCATAATATATGCATATCGTGGATGGTGCAACTGCTGTAGGTTGCAGTGTAGCTAAGTTATTATTCATTAGATTTTCTTAATCGTGGATATGCATATATTAATTGATATTATATATAATAATTGGGGGCGGTTAGTTGCTACACATGTTTAAAAACGAATAAAAATATGAAATAGAGAAGTTAAACAAATTTTAATATGATATATTTTATATAATTTATAGACTTTTCTGTTTGAATTATTTTATATTATTGAAAACTAATTTTATATATGAATTTCGGCCATCCTTCCTACCTGGGTCGATGAGGTGCCGCAGTGCTGGTGAGAGCTGGCTTATAGAGTCCAGTTCACATTTTTCGAAGGTGTTTTTTTTTTTTTTTTTTATTAGCTTGTACAAAGTGTTCCTTTTGGAATATTGAAGTTTCTTCTTGCTTCCCGAATTTTCATTTTGTATTTAATTACATCCCGCACAGCATTATGCAAATCACCTTGTGTGCATGATCTCCATTACTTTTCTTTTTGTAAACTTTCGAGATTTCACTAAAACAAAACAGAAAAATATAAAATTTGTTGTCCTGTACAATGTGTTCTGTACCTCTATGTTCTGTCATGCAGTATTAGGATCGTAGCACCTATCCCCATCCATCTAACCCCTCCCTCTCTTATCCAATATACAGGACTGAAGATGTTGATGAAGGATGTTATTTCAGCATACTGTTATTAGTATGAATAGCAATATGTATATTAAAATGATTTTCATTTTTTAGAAACTACTTAATTGCTACGCATCACATATTATCTGAATAAATGAAATTATTACTCGTGTTCATACATTTTATTTAAATTCCATATGCGTTTTTATTAAACGCTCATGTAATTTTCATTACGTTTTTGAATACATTATCCGTTCACTTTGTTTTTAATTCTTATGATTTCAAATAGTGGAATAAATTTTCACTAAGCCAAAGGGCACCGATAAGTTTTTTTTCTTAAATATCTTTATTAATATTAATGTTAGGTTAAATTTATGACTTAGACTTTCCTTTTCTGCTGATAGATGGCAGCAATAGGCATCATTAAAATGTAACGAAAATACAGTATTTAGCAATATCCAAAGAATTTGAAATAAATGAAACCGTATATCGAATTATTTTTTCAGACATAAAATATGGTAAAATTTTAAACTGATTGTTATTTGCACAGTGTAATATACTACCACGGGCAGACGTGTTTTTTAATTGAAAGATATAAACTGTACTATTAAAAGTAGTTACGAATGTACTCGAAAGGCTAAATGATTCATTTTGAAGTTACTTGATTATTTACAAGCAAAAACAAAAGGGTAACAAGTGAATAATTTTTCTAAGGGATCAGAAAAAGGGATGTGCATCCGGACGGGAGAATAATTGAAGTTGATAATACAGGACGTCCAGAAATGATTCTATCAATCCAGAAAAAAAATTCATAATTGAAAAGAAAGTCACGAAAATATAATTTTACTTATATTTCAAGGCTAAATGTACTTTGTCAAGGCTTAATTTATTTTGTTTTATTTAGGTGACAGTATGTAACGCAAAATGGCTAGAGTGCAAGTGCAGCTTCTTAGCTATACCAGAATGTGGTATTGCGGTTTTCTAAATTTTAAGGTAATGCTTCGCAAACAACATGGATTGACACCCGATAACTAATATGTATAATAATATTTAAAGCTGACCGAAATGTGTTAAAGCAGAAAACAGCCGGCCATCCTAGTCTTAGATGAAGCTTTTAAGGGCGCTTGGAGTCACCCTTTACCGAAGTAAACAGTCAGGAGCATGCTTAAAATTCTATGGTCTATAGATTCCACGTACTGGATAAGCGCTTCATATATTACACCCAGAAGATTTAGCTGTTTTATAGTTGGAGAATGAATCGCCAAAGAATTTTTTTATTTTTACTGTGGATGTAGCTGGAGAAGGTTCACAGTACGAAATCTAAAGGGACAATGCCCGGTGGACGGTGAGAATCATGGAACTGGATTTCCCGCCCGATCTACCGTTCAGTAAAAGCGAGACATTCACGCGCTACCAAATTGCAGTGTAGAGGAGTACCACCCTGTTGCAATACTAGATGGTAGTTGGATTAATCTCTTCAATCTTTCAGTACTTTCGAATGGAGGAATAACAACGAGATCTATGGTGTCCAAATAGTTTCCCGATTTTATTTTGTCTTTGGCGAAGAATAATGGATAGATAAAAAAATCGATTTTCGTGGATTGCGCAAAAAACAATGACAACAACAACAACAAAAAAATAATAAATAAAAAAAATAAAAATAATAATAATAACTGATGCGCATATTCGCTTCTTTTGCAATACAGTAACCGTCTCCATAAATTCTTTATGCCATTCACTAATCGAAGATCCCAATGGCGGATTAATGTTCAGAAATTTCATTGTACTTGTATGTAAGTGAGTGTTCAAACGTGAGGACACATTTGCCTGTGCGTTTGAGTTAACCATTGTTCAAGCTCACGTGACTGCTAATGTTCTTGTATTCTCTATTTTGTAAACTCCTCTGATCTTATGTAGTCGACATGGAGTACACATAGAAAGTTCATTTATTTATCTGATCTTTCGATAAACTACGAAACACCGCTTTTTATTGTGGAGTGGTCCTAACTCTTATGAGATTTTTTTTTTTTTTTTTTTTAAATTTAATTTCAGAGTTGTTTAGGAGCCTTTGGGGCACCATGTATACCAGATATTTTTCAGGTTACACAAGATGCTTGTTCACTTGGAAATTTATGAATGCAGTTAACGATGTAAAATATTTGAACGCTGTTGAATATTGTGATCCAATGCTATTGATTTTCGAATGCTATCAAGGCAACTGAGATCATGAAGGATTAGTGTTTCTTGTTTGTAAATTGCGTGAGTTCTGTAATTATCTGATTTGATGGATTTTTTTTTTTAATCCTCAAATTAAGTTTGCGTTGTGAGTTTTTATTCCTCCGAGTTCTCTGGCTTTTCAAACAAACCGGTTATGCGAAATTCACGAGTTGAAAACCATACTGAAGTCTAGAATAAAAACACAAGAAAAGCAATGCCAATCCGGCTGCTTTAGGTTATGCTACGTTACCAACTTCATTGCCAACTCCATCCCCTTGAATAAAAGGGGCGTACTCTTTCTGTGCGTTTGGTGTAATTGCATTCATCCTTTAGATGAAAGGATAATATGTTTAGACAGTAAGTTAATATTGTATAAATGCATATCGATGTTTTATATAAATAAGTGTGCGTATGTTTGCACTTGTCTGAGTTTGGCGCCTTTAGGTTTTTTTCTCCCCTTCTTCTTTTTGTACCGTGTAGGTCAGTTTTTTTTTTTTTTTTTTTTTGATGAACGCAGATATTCGTGTTTGTAGGCATGGTAATTAAGTCGTACGTGCGCTTTTAAGAACGTAGCCCCACCTTGATATATGTTAAGGTAGGGATCGGCAGCCATGTAAGACTGGCAGCCGATAGTCTTCAGTTCATGAAGTATTCATTCCTTCCCCCTCCCCCTCTTTTCGTAGTGCAATGTCAGAGACATATGGGGTGGACTAGATCTATCTATCTATCCATCCATCCTTCATCCATCCGCAAGTATCACACACAGTAATTGCAGGCTTTAACTTTTCAGGGCAGCGATGCTAGCACTTCGGATGCAGATGACGTCTCTAAAGGTTGATGTAGTCATTTGTATCTTCATCGTATTATTTGCGTCCCTTCCCCCTCCTTTCGTTTTGCGACTGGCGAATTGCCACGTGTCAGATAGAAATGTTAGAAATGTAATTGTGGGCTACGTGGAAGCTACTCTTCATTCCTCTAATAACATACATTTGGGGATAACGAGTTGATACGCCGTCTTTCCTTCATGATTTACAATTGTGCTTGCGCCTCTAGGCTATGCACTGGGGGAGGGGGAGGGAATCGGGGAGGATTGTGGTCACGAGCTACGAGCACTACTTCGCTCAATTCGGTGTGATACATAAAGTAAGTTGGGTGTGACTTATTATTAGTGGGTTCGCTTGTCGGCAGAGGATTATTGATGAACTATAGAATTGATACGTTACGCGTGATTGCAGAAGAGAAAAGGGAAGGAGAGAAATCCGCCTTCTTGAGAAGTTGCTTTCATTACTGATGCATTCTTTTATCTCGCCATACCATCGTGCTTTGAGTTTTAAAGGAAAAAAGTTGCGAGCTTTTTTCCAGTGGAATTCGGACCACTTATCGACCAAGTCACACGTAGTGGATATTGGAGATTGCGCAAAGCGGGTCTTAATGTTACTTCTTTGACTTTCCTTTTACGTTTCGCCGAATATGTTTCATGGATTCAACATAATCCGTTTCCAGATTTACAGCTGTGGCAGATGCTTTTAAACAGCTGCACATTCGAGAAATGCTTTGGAATTAAACTTGCCTATGGTTCCCGGCATATCAACCTGCAGATTCTTGATACTGTATTCCGTCACATTACATATGTATTTCGATAATACGTAGCCTACCGGGGAGATAATGGATTCTTTCCCCGATGTACACCCTAGTGACAGCCTGCAACTCTCACTCTAGCCTACCATACGGACATATCTACATACATTACATTTTACTTCCTGTGTATTGTGTAGCCGACATTTCTTTCTGCCTTCACAGTACTTTTATTTTATGTTTTCTCTTCAGAAACAGTTTCCATGCCTTCATTATAAAGATTCAAAACAATCAAAATAGCTCAAAGAAGTGTCGCTACATTTGGTTGCTTAGTATTCAAAGTGATCTCCATTCATCTGTGCACGATGACAATTATTGAACGGTGTCCAAATGTTACTTGACAACTCCGCATTTTTAATACAAGCCGTTTTTTACCGGAAAAGTTCCAACGAAATGTAGTACACTGTCAGAAGTGAAGCTTGCAATTCTTAAGTAATGAAAATAATTTTTACTAGAATTTCTTTTTCACTATCTACCTACTAAAAGGAAAGACTGATTTTCTGGAAGATTGCATTGGTATTAGGAAAAAACAGTCTCTTTTAATGCATACATTATTTGTTTGCAGTGGGGACAGAGGGAAGGTAATTTCCCTACAAAACAAAAATTCCGAATTGAAATGGGAAGAAGAAATGGCTTTCTTTTTATTTTGAAAACGGAAAGTTTAAAAACATGTTAACTGATTAAGCCTTCGATGTCTATGAACGAGGTAGATTAGAGGTTGATGTGAAAATCCAAATCGTTATAATTTGAATGAAATGATTAAAAAACAAAACAAAAAAAAAAAACTGTAAATTCTTCAGATGAAGTATTTGGTGGAGGAGTAAAGGTTGATTGATTTGTTTTCAGCTATTTATAGATTTCTAATTTTAAGATAAATCTGGAAATAATCTATTTCGGCTATTTTTAAGATGTCATTCCGTCACTAAGTTCAAATTTGATTGCTATTTCTTGTCATAATTTCAGCTTGAAGTTCAGTTCGCACAAATTAAAAGCTGTCAATCCAATGTTAACGTAATTAACAAAATTAAATTAATTATCATACCGATCAGCCTGTTTGATAGACAGAAAAAGCCAATTTATATTATTACATTAGCAATGTCGTGATCAAGCTTTTGGTCTTATATAATTCTTATCGTTTACAAGCACTTAGTGAATTAATTCGTCTCTTTCCTTTCTGCTAAAAATAAAAATGACATCCGCCTAATAGATACATTATCTTACTTTTCAACCTTTTATTATCCCTCCATTTGTCGTTTCCCTGGAGTTGCTTAGGATTACCTAGGGAAGCAGAAACAACTGATAAAGCAAACAGCTCTAGGGAAGAGAAATGTGGATGGTTTCCTTAGCGAGAAAGATCAAAATGCACATGAAGATATTCAAGTGTACGCTTTTATGATGAAAGAGTTCATCTTAACTTTTTTGACAGATGTAGTTTACTACAGAGACACTAAAGTGATTAAAAGAAGCAGAAGGTGTTTTTCTTGGTAGTTCAGAAATTTTCTGCGTTCCTGGGTTTTTCTTAAGAAGGAATAAAGGGTGGGGAAAAAAAGCCTAGCAGGCTGCAGTTTTCCGCCTTAAAGCTTTGCTGTTCCAACTACGCCCAGCTTGATCGTCCAAAAGTTAGTTTAAATGGCTGAAATAACCATCGTTACACTTGTACGAGGCAGCTGAATGCCAGGAGCTGACTGCAATGTGATTTATACACTAGTAGGACCAGAAATTTGCCGAAACACTTTGTATCTCGTAGTCCTTTCTTTTCCGAGGCCAGACGTTCTTCCGAATATAGTAAATTCTCTAGAATTTGGAGGTTAGCCAGCACACTTTTTTCTTTCTTTTTATTGCTCCTTCTTTTTCTCTTGAATATTTGAAGAAATGAGGTATCTGTCAAGTAACTGTGTGTTGGGGGAAGGGGGAATGCTAGTTTGGTGTAGTTTGTATTAGTTCACAGTGGTGGGGGGAGAGACAGGAGCGATGAAGGAAGAGAGGGAGTTATTACTATGGCAACTAGAGCGAGGCGCTGAAGCCGTAAATTGGTTATCAATCCACAGTGGACCGGGGTTGCGATAAGAGCTTGGTGATGGGTAATATTTCAATGTACAAAGGTGGGTATTAAGATATTGCCATTCGTTGGGGTGCCTCTGGGAACCACACAAATGCAACAACGCATGAGTTTAAATTCTGATGGTTTTATTCTTACCCCCACTCCCCTTCCCTACTCTTCTTTCGTAAAGAAAGTGGGTTTTCTGGATGAGAGGCATTATTTTTCCAAAAGCGGCGAGTTTCAAAGGGCAAACATTGAAATAAATAAAAACACGAGGTACAGTTTTAAAAAAATGAAAAGAAAGGGAAAAAAACGGGAATGTTGGGTTTAGTGATTTAGAATCAGAGAGTAGAGCAGGATACAAAATATTCGTTTCGTTATAACAGGTGCTACACATACCGTTTGCCGAAGATTTTACAGGTTTTAATGGGCATATAAAATTTTGTGTATTAATTAACACGCACATTAGTTAGTACTCGCCATATATCGGAAAAAATTTATTCGATATTTAAGGACAAATTGATATACAGGTGACAATGACAAATGCTCATGAGATAACAACTGGCTTTGCGAACGATAGACACAGAAGGCGCATTTGTTCTGGGCTGTCACGATCATAAGTGCGATGAAAAATAATGAAATACGTTAATATAGGGACCTGAGTTCCATGTTTTTAGAATACTGTAACGTTATACTAGAAACTCCCCACAAGCACGTTCACGTTCATTGATCCCTGGACAGCAATTTCGTTTAGTGAAGAAACAGAAGAAAAAAAAAAAATTCATTGAATTTTTTTGTTTGGTTTTTTTTTTCGCAGTGATGTCTGTCTTAGTGGTTAGGTAACCAAAATGTAGCCCACGTGATCTGCATAACTTCCACCAGAAAGAACAGTTTCAGCACTTTCTAATTTAGGCTAGTTTTTTTCTTGTTGTTTTCAGCTTCAGAGTGTGTTGTCCAGTTCATTCTTCACGCGCCATTGTTGCATTCTTCTTGAGCTATTTTGGAACACTTTCTCTTCCTCCTTACTTGGGCGTGTTCGATGGTTTTTCTCAGTAATTCCCTGCCCCCATTGTTTCTTCAGTTATTCGCGCAAATCAGTCAGTTGCTTAATCAATTTTATATGTGAAAAAGGATTTGAGTTATGAATGTATATCGTACAGCAGTCGAAAGCTTTGGACTTTTGCTGTTATCGTAAAAGTATCCCTTTGAAAATAGTTTATGTTAGTATTCATGGTAATTAGAAGTACTGTACTGTAATGTTTTAATTTACTTGTTTTTCATGGTTGCTATCTTCGGTTTAGCCGCAAATAGCTATGAAGAGTTTTTGTAATTCGTGTATAAATATTAGTTTGAGTGAAGAGAATCAAATCCCCCTGCCTCCCCGAAGCACTTCCAACGTGTAATATTTGGTTACGTTTGTAAATTCATATTGAATCCTATCTTAAGACAAATATGAGGAAAAATAGCTGTAAATTAAATTCTATTTTAAATTAATCAGCATGTATTATAAATGAATAATACTAAAGACGGCGGGTAATTAAATAATTAATTTAGAATTTTATATAATTTAAATATTATTGAAAAATTGGGTTTTGTATTTCTTAAATATCTAAACTGGTGAAATTATAGAAATGTATAAAAAAGTCATGTTGGCTACGTGACTTTGTGTTGCTGAAAGGAAAAATTGTGATTTCTGAAATAAAAAAGGCACCTGGGGTGTATGGGATCTATACAATCATATTAAAAGAGGCAGCAAATGAGGTAAGCAAACCTTTTAACCACAATTCTGAGAGCATCCTTTGACTCGGGGGAGAGGTCCCTGTCAACTGGAGATGTTCGAATGTATCCCCAATTCATAAAGGGTGATCATAAGGTGACATGAGTAATTGCAGACCTGTTGGCATAACACCTGTTCCAAGGAAAATAATGGAGTCACTGGTTAAAGAAGTAATGCAGGACCATCTGGACAGGAATGCAATTATACCGCAGTTACAGCATTAAGGGGCGATCTTGTCTAACCAGTCTGATAGACGCAGTGACCAAGGAACTGTATGCAAAAAATAATTTGATATCATATACTTGAATTTCAGGAAGGCTTTCGATACTGTTGCACATAAGACTGCTGTATAAACTGGAGAAATGTTAAACCAATTTACTGCTATGGATAAAGTATGGTTAAATGGAAGAAGACAGAGTGGTTATCAATTGGTACTTCTCTTCGTGGACTAATGTTATCAGTGGAGTACCGCGTGTTCAGTGCTGGGTCCATTGTTGTTTTCAATGTTGACATTAAGCCTGAAATTATATCAGGCTCATCAGGCTCAATGTCAAAGTTTGCATTTGATACAAGGTGGTTAACGACAGTCATCAGAGGGAGCTACTCCAGCAAAATCTAGGAAGACTGGGTCGATGAGCTGAGAAATGGCAGTTGAAGTTTAACATTGACAAATGCAATGTACTGCATATGGGTAGCAATAATCTCAGAGTAACTTATCAACTATGTGTTATTACACTCAGGGTAGTGGAAAATGAAAAAGATCTTGGGTTAATTGTGCATTCAGATATGAAAGTCTGAGCAGTGCAGACATGCTTCCAGAACAGTTCATGGGGCTTTGTCAATGATATACAGAAGTTTTGCTGCTAGCAGGGATAAGGAGGTGATTATCCCTTTGTACAAGGTCATGGTCAGATCATATCTTGAGTATTGCATACAGCTCTAAAGGCCTCACTTTAGTAAAGGTGTAGACCTGCTGGAACGGGTGCTGAGAAAGGCAACCAGATTGGTGAAGGGAACAAAAGGGTGCTCTTACTTAGAAAGGCCTCAGTCCTGCAAATTGCAGATTCTGGAGACTAGGCACCTGTGGGGTGATCTGATTGAGTAAACTGAATGTGAATGGCATTCTTCCTTTGTCTAAGACTACACTCATGATGGGGCATAAATTTAAGTTGAAGGATGGTTGCAGAATAGATGTGCGGAAGTGTGCTTTCAGCCAGCGGGTGATTAATTGTCAGCCAGCGGGTGATTAATTGTTGGAACAGACTTCCATCTGTTGTTTTGGAAGTGGATGGTATGAAAAATTCAAGGAAGAACTAGACAAATTCTTGGAGGGTATGGATAGAAGTGTGTAGTGCCATTTTTTTTTTTTTTTTTTTTTTTGCTGATGCTGTATAAGATTGCTTTCTTGCATCATTTTCCACTACTATTACCATTACAAGAATCACACAACATGAAGACTACGCTGATCCTTGCTATGACTGTGAAGTAACATTTTTCATTATGCTGTTGCTAGCGGCGCCTCAATCAACGCGGAGTACTAATCGTTCCTTCAGTACCATCTGCCTTTACAGCAGAAACATATATTAGACTTATCGCGCTTGTAAAAAAAGGCTGCTGTAGCCTAGTGGTCAGGCGCGCGGGTGCATAAGTACACGTGCCTTGGGTGACCGGGTTCAATCCCGTGACTACTGAATACGGTGCTGTTTCTTGTATTCTGTGTATCTTGTGAACTCCTCTGGCCGTTTGGTCGTCCCGGAGTATAAACAGGAAAAAAAAAAAAAAAAATGCACGATGCCTTTGGGAAGATGCTTATAAAGCAACCTGTAAACTGATGGAGCTGAGATACATTAGAGTGTTTTCATAATCTTCTGATATGATTGCTGCGACTTCGACCTGCTCCCAAAAGTAAAAGAACCTTGCGAAGCAGGGATTGTGCTTTCAAAACGCCGAAACGTGAAATTATTAACAATAAAAGTCCAAACGAGTTCTACACTACACGAACACCCCTCCAATGCAGTGAATGGAACGAAAAGTATGCACAGCAGGAACAGGTTTAAGCGTACAAGGAATAGGTAGAAATATCGCAACCAAGAAAAATGAGTAGCGGCAAGGTCTTGATGAAGTTTTAACGAGTATTGAACGTGGATGCATATCACCACTGGGTGCAATACCTAGGTAGCTACACTTTTGAGGCTCGCACAGACAACTGTAGTTGATGTAATGAAAAGTTATACGAGGCGGGCGATGTAGGTGTACACATATAGTCATGTAAGACGTTAAAAAAAAAAAAAAAGCAACTTACGGATTTTTGGAGCTCTAGATGGTCACAGAAGTGTGAGTACGTCTACTGTCCGTAGAGGTTGCATGGCACGTGTTTTCAGTGACATAGCTGCTGTTCAAAAACCTCATAAAGACCCAAGAACGTCTTTTACAGTAGTATATCGTTCTTCGACCATGGAACAGTGGAAACGGGTCCTGTGGCGCAAAGTCGCGTTACAATCTTGAAATCAATAAGTGGTGTGGTGAATGCCTAGGAAATGTCATCTACTGCAACGTATTGCTCCCATAGTCAATTTCGGAGGAGGTATGGTCATGGTGAATGGTCATGCTTTTGCATTGTCTGATTTTTTTTTTTTTTTTTTTTTAATTTATTTCTTGAAATTTTGTTTTCAAGATTATAATTAAGTATCTAAGTACAGTAAGTTTAGGTGTACCTACGTTATTTTTTGTATAGAATACATGTATACACAATTTATTTACAATATGTAATATTTCAGGATAGTTATTTTGTTTGTAGTTTCCAGAATTTGTTTTATTCTGCGTATCCAAATATTTGTCACTTTGAATTTCACTATTCATACATCGATTTGATCCCCAATTTATAAGTTTCGAAATAGACGAGTAGGTCAAAGAGAAAGTGCAGTATTATACATGTTTATTTTTTTTTTTGGCACCTCCGTAGCCAGGTGGGCAGGAGCAGCAGTGCGTAGCACATGCTCCTTGATTAGACCGGGGTTGGAGCCCGTGACCACCAAATACGGAGGATGCGAAAAGGTCAGGGAACGATTACCGCATATCCCCGGAACAATATGGCCTTAGTTGCTAATGCTCCTAAAAACCAAATAATAACAGCAACAACAAACATGTTTATTTTGACTTTGCTTCCACCTCAATTGGCTGCTAAATACGGTTGATTGTATTCTTGTCAAAATTAGTGTGGTCGTACTGTAGTATGAACAGAAATACATGCCTATACTACAGTAAAGCTTGATGCTAATTCGCCATAAAACTCTTAAGCAAACAAACAAACATACAGTAAAGCGATACAGGTGCACCTCATAAACTGATTTATTTACACGTTTTGGGATGAAAAATGTATTTTTTTCGGTATATTCAACATGGTGTGCTACCCTTCCCGTTCTCGCAGACACGTTGAACTGGGTGGGGGAGCAAGTAGATATTGTAGTTAACAGTTAAAAGGGCTAGCTAGTCTAGCGACCATCCGAAGGGTCAGTGTTTTGAGAGGAAATATGCATATCATTTTAATGTCTTTAAAGATTGTAATAAGAAATTATGTTTATAAAAAATCATGCTCATCCAGATCCTTTGTACGTCTCTGAATAAATTCATTCAGATCTTTCATATGCGCTCTGTGTATACAAATGCGTTTTAATGTCTGTTATTATTATAATTTTTAGAAATAATAACAATAGTACGTTATTCGAAAATCTTTAAACATGCATGCATGTTAAAACAATAGAGGGCCTTTACAAACGAAGCTGCAAATATAAATTAAAAAAAAAAAAAAGAGGAGAACCCCACAACAATAAGTGGTCCCAAACACGAAAGGTGTTTTTTTTTTTTTTTTTTGTGGTAGTTGGCGCATCGGCTTCTGTGGCCATAATGCACCTCCCAAGGTTTTTGCAGTACTTTGATCCAAGCCCGAGGCGGGATTCGAACCCGCGACCTTTGGGTTGCTAGGTAGGCACTTTACCCACCCGGCTAGCCCGATCGGCTCGAAAGGTATTAGAATCTGTAATACTTAGTAACATATATTTCAAGCTATATGTGTTATTCTTAATAACACATATAGCTTGAAGTTTGAGAACAGAAGATTCTTGGGCATCGGAATTGAATCAGAAAATACACGTGAAGAAAGTTTGTTCCGAAAAACAAAAGTAGAAAGGATAAATGAGGAAGTAGAAAAATTACTTCCGTGAGTTTGGAGTCGGACAGCAATTGGATGTTGACTAGTTAAAGCGCATGTTCGGACTGGTTTGGAAGAGAGAGAGCTGGAGAATTAGAGATGTCAACTCAGAAGAACAGTACCCGTGGAAGTATTTTATAGAAAATTTACGCTGCAGAAACTGAACATCTGTGTAACAGAGAAAGACTATTATTATATAATAAAACGTTTACTAAGATTTTATTATGTAAAAAGAGTAATTTCTTATATCTACGTGAGTATGGCTTTGCATTGAAAAATCTTATACATGTGAACTGAAACCAGTACTTTACCAGTTCCTCCGTGATATTGTGAGGAACTCAGATCAGATTTATAACTGTTAATAGCAACTATGTAGCTATAAAATAGAAAGAATATATTTGCCAAAGCAACTTCAAAAGTTTTCTAGACTCTCCATGAATTAAACTTGTTGGGAAATTCTTAAAAACAGGGGATAACTTTTGACCTGTATCTTCCTAATATATCATAATGGTATATGAATTGAATAAATCGTGAAAAATTTTGGAAGAGCAATTAAACATTGTCTGTATCAAGACAGTATCTCTAGTTAATGAATAATGGGAGAGGAAAGAATACAGACTTCGGTACAGTGGCTTAAATTTCTTGATTCACCACGGTTCTAATAGAGTTAACAGAAACTCGCGTTAAAGGAAGCAATAAATACGACACCAAAGCCCTCGCGTGAGTACAATAAGCCAAGACAAAAGCTTTTGGACGTTAATGGGCTTAGGTCAGGAATCCATTGTACTACGAATTACACAAATGGAATCGGACGAACACACAAGTATGTGTGTGATCCTATATAAACCATCCTCCCTTTAAACGAAGCTTACACGAATCTTGAAGGATTCAAGAGATTCGTGTACACAAGCAGTTTTGCTGGGGATCTTGAGTAGCTGAAGGTAAGGAAATGAAGGGATAGTTCATTCCATTCCCACTTCTGCTAATGGGGTACGTTGGAGGTTAATATGATTTCGGCACGCGAATGGAAATTTACAGGATTCAACTTCCAGTTTACGTTACAGGTACTCAGTGTCTTCATTGAGGCTCGAATTGGTTTCCTGAATGGGTAATACGACATGTGGTCTTGAATCAAGTTTCAGATGGTCAGGCCTCATTAACTCTCTGATGAACCGAGTCTGTATCCAATTTAGTTAACAAAAGGACTTGGAAAGATTAATTTTACCTGAAATGGAACTCGTACGAGAAGAAATGGAAACTACAGTTGTTTCTGCCTAATAAAAGTATGTCATATTACGCATCCATTTACCTTTGTTTATTTCCTGTGCACAGAGAATTGGAAAACACCAACATCCAGGTCTTTATTTTCACTTTCTTGTTGGTTTTTTTTTTTTTTTTTATTTTTGAAACAATATCTTCCTACTCCCCATAGATCAAGGGCATTCAACCTGCTGATCACTGCTACCCCTGAATTTGTTTTATATGGAGGCCATCTAGTCAAATGTAGGCGTAAGAACGAACGGCACGATGTCAAGCGAATTTATAGTTCTTGATGATAAGCAACATTATAATGAAACAATGTTAAATGAGGAAATATGGTACACAGCCATTGGGTATCCCATTATGACGTGTTCAGCTCGAATCCAAAAACAAAAAAAAAAAAAAAAAATTTTTACTAATGAACATCTGGGGAATAGTCTTAGAGTTGTCATGAACTGTATTAGGCTTAATATTGAAGTTCTAGTAATTATTTTTGCTATTAAAATTAGAAAACGTTTAAATGTTTCATATGCTCATAATTTCTTTTTCATATATTTGTTGATATTTTTGAAGTTGATACGTGAAATGTGCCTTAACAAAAACTGATTTTCGTAATGTTGCTTTTAAGTTTCAAAACAAAACCTATTTGTTGAGCTATCTGAGACATATTCTACTTCTTTTCCTTTGGAGAAAGAGATTAGCGATGGTGATCATCCGGCTGTGGATCAGAACAATCATTGAAGTTGTTATTCCTCACCGAAACCTTTTAAGGGGGCGATGAAGATGGGTGGGAAGGTTTCTTGATTTGGGCGTGAGAATAAAGCGAATCCTCGAAAGTTTGTATTTTCGAATAGGGAAACGAAAATTGCACGGGAAAATGCCGAAACATGAATGTCATGTTATTTCTACCAAAACTAAACGTCCTCTCAACCATAAACCGTTACTGGCCATTTCATTCCGGTTCGTATCGTCTGCTCTGTCTCTCGTGCTACGGCCCTTTTCCTTTATTATGTCATTAAGTCCGGAAGCTCTCTTTTCTTGTGGAAACCACTTCGTCCTTCATAGCATTCGTTCTACGTTTGCCTGTCATAAGGTGAAGCTGTTTGTGGCATTAAGGTCTGCGAGGCGCACGTGTTGTGCGCCTCGGGCTGATTACGGAGCAAAAACAGTAATGAACTGTGGCAAAGAATGGGGTAATATTCTTAGGCAACTCCAAGGGAGCGTGTTAAATATTCGTCCCGACTGATGCATTTGGAGCACTGATGCATGTAATGAAATCTCTTCCATAGGTGTTGCAGGAAGGGTGGGGTGGGGTGGAGGGGAGACCGTACTGTTCCATCGCCAGATACTAAACTTTCAGGCTGTGTTGACCTAAAGTCAAAGCTTCAGCAGAGGTGACGCACGCTAATAGTTAACCGCCTGTTGGATAATATTCCTGTTTCTTGTCCATTAAATTTATCTTTATGACTTCCTTAATAACCAATAACACTTTTAGTTTTACAAAATAACACTTTAGTTTCTGCCGGAATCGCTTGAGTACAGAAATCCCACAGGATCAAAACAGTTCTGTAAGCAAGAGGCGCTGGTTTGAGGAATGGTTTTGTTGCAAGGTTTATTTCATCAAGTCTTTCTCATTCCCCATAAATTTTGACTGCACTAAACTTTCTCTAGATGGGTGATGCAGTCGAGTAGTCAGGAATACGCGCTCTTTGAATGGATCGGAGTTCAAGCCCGTGACTGCTAAATACGATTAATGTTCGTATTGATGATTTATTGTAAACTCCACTGGTGGTCGTGCCGGAGTATAAACAAGAACATTTTTTTTAAATTTTTTATTTGAATTCCGGAACTATTTAGCTATCTGTTAAGATAAATCCATTAGTAAGCAATCTGAATTTATAAATCATTTGCTTTAATTTCAAACAAAGTTTAAAAATAGACCCGTTTATCAACACTCTTAGCAGAGTCATCAGTGTGGATCACAGAGACATTCCCGTCACTGTGAACTGCATATTGTCTCTCTTCTGCTGCATATTGCTCTCCGCGCATGCAGGGGACATTCACATTACCCTACGACATATTGACCTGTTGTTCAGTACAAACATTAATATCACTCCATAAAGTTACACCCACTGCGGGCGTAATTTAAAAAACTATCAAAACCATTATTTAATATGTACAAAATCACAATCTTACCCTCAGGTTTTGCATATACAAAGACATAATTTGAATGGTTTTTATGAGGAATTTAGTTTGATATCAACTGTATTAATAATTAATTAATTTCTAATTACAAAATGGAATAATTCTACAGGGTGTTTCAGTTAAACGTTTCAGAACTTCTAAGAGGGGTAGGGTACATCCTGACAACTCGAAATCATATAGCAATGTGGGGTCGGAAATGCTTTCCTGAAGCGGTGTTGTACACAGAAGCACCATAAAGAAAAGAGACCGTAAGTGAGAAATCGTTTTAATAATACATGAAAAGAAGCAAAAGGTACATGGATTACCGTAGGTACATGGATTATCAAGTAGATAGGTCTAACCGGACCTATCTACTTGATCTTTCTGCAGCAAGTATTGCCACAACTTTTGAGAGATGAACAGATTTCTGCATCGACGCAACAGACAATGTGGTTCCAACACGATGGAGCCCCTGCCCATTATAGCGGAGATGTTCGTAACTACCTGGATGTCACATTTGGTCAACAGTGGATCGGACGTGGTGGTCCCGTGCGTTGGCCTGCTCGGTCACCCGACCTATCATGTCTTGATTTTTATTTCTGGGGTCATATGAAATCGCTAGTTTATGACACCCCTGTTGACAATGCTGAGGAGCTGGTTGCAAGAATCGCAGTAGCTGCCGAAGAAATTCGAAATTCGCCTGGAGTATTCCAGAATGTTCGGATGTCCATGCGTCGGAGATGTGAGGCGTACATTGTAGCCCGTGGAAGAAACTTCGAACACTTACTTTAATCCATGTACCTTTTGCTTCTTTTCATGTATTATTAAAACGATTTCTCACTTACGGTCTCTTTTCTTTATGGTGCTTCTGTGGACAACACCGCTTCAGGAAAGCATTTCCGACCCCACATTGCTATATGATTTCGAGTTGTCAGGATGTACCCTACCCCTCTTAGAAGTTCTGAAACGTTTAACTGAAACACCCTGTATAATTGACCAAACCATTTTGCCACCAAGAATTACTTAGAATATTGTGTTCAGGTCTGGAGGCCACACTTGAAGAAAGACACAGAGGTTTTAGAAAGGGTTCAAATAAGGGCAGCCAGATTGGTGAAGAAGGGTGTTAATCGATGTACATAAGGAGATCAGATCTCCTTATGTACATCTAATCTGATCTCCTTGTACATAAGGAGATCAGATTAGGGTACAGACTTCAAGGTTCGGTAACTAAAATCTTGGGGGGGGGTGATGATTCAGGTATATAAGGTCCTGAGGGGGATCAGTAAAATGAAGAAGGAACATATTTTCACTGGTAGGAGAAACAAGAATAAATAACCACCACAATTTATATTATTATAATCTTAGGCATGAGTGATGACTAAAGAAATTCGCCTTATCAGAACACGCAAAATAGTGTATATTTAAAGTGAGAATGCCTGTATGAAATAGCATTGATATAATTAATAAACGCCTCTCAGATTTAATGTAACGGGTGAGCTTGTATAATTTGTTGCTGTGTAACTCATTCGTGGCGAATATAATGTGCGTTCCCCTCCCCTACGTACTTGTATGTCACTGCCTTACAGGAACAGGTGTTAGGAAAAATAAATTTTCCTCCGCTAAAAATGGCAGTGGCCACCTGTACTGCTAACACCTGTTCCTGTATCGTTATATTTGCTAAAAGGCATTGTTTACATAAATTAAAATGCATTATTACCTAAACAGTGGGTAACGAACATAAAAACAATCCTTCGATAAACAATAGTACCGGAGCCAAACGCTGTACGAAGGAGGGAAAAAAATGCATAAGGTCATATGTGTATTTTCGCATCTTCAGTCTTGAAACAAAATGGAGTTGAGAATATCTGTGAGATTAAGAAATACAGACGAAGACGAGTTGACAGAACTGGCTTGATGAATACCAAGGTACTCTGTAACAACGGACTCCGCTGTTACAGAGGCCTGTGATCTGTGAACAGTATCATTAGTTTACATTTTGCTTTAAATTCTTCAAAATTTACTACTACAATTTTTAAACACATACTTTGTACCAAGTCTGATGTTCCCTGCCGGTTGAACAGTTAGTTTTATGTTTTTTTAATAAACTGGCCATGCCGAGGGATTTTCTTTTATTTATTTTATTATTATTATTATTTTTTTTTTTTTTTTGTGCTAGCATAACCTAACCAATCAGCAGCGAACAGAATCTGTCGATCCTCACTCCTGAAGTTCCACAAATAATCTCCAGGTCTCCGATACTACAGTTTGTCCGAAACCCTTAATATTATAATCTGCTGTTTGATATTTGTTGTTGTGTATTTGTCAAGTGACTAGTTAGAGCTGTTAGAGCTATTTAAAACAAATACAAAATCAAACAATGAAATTTCGGGAGGAGGGATTTCAAACAATGAAATCCCTCCTCCCGAAAGATTTATGAAATATTTAAATTAACAATTAAGTGAGAAATAAATACTGAACAAGAAGTTAAATCTCTAGAACCAAGCCATCGTAATAGTATTTTCTGCTTGGTATAAGGCTTTTTAGGCGCGTTCGCATACATATATGCGCCTCTTGTCTTCACCATGTCCGTCCGTCTATCTATCTGTCCGCCACCAAGTTTCAGATACACTGTTAATGGTTACCTGTTGTGTATCTTGTTAATTAATAAAAATAAATAAATAAAAAGTTGTTGTTATTTGGTTTTTAGGAGCATTAGCAACTAAGGCCATATTGCTCCGTGGATATGCGGTGGTCATTCCCTGACCTTTCCGCATCCTCCATATTTGGTGCTCACGGGTTCGAACCCCGGTCTAATCAAGAAGCGTGACTACGCACTGTTGCTCCTGGCTACGGAGACGCCTCCGCCACTAAGTAATAATTCGATTCAAATAGAAATCCAGCAATTAATTATTTATTTTTTCCATACAATCTGTAGGGAGGAAAAATTCATAGATTAAATGTTGTTTTAACTAAACAGTATTGTTAGCTTTTAGACAGTCCGTTCCTCCCTCACGTGTATTGTTTATATATATATATATATATAAATTAAATAAAGAAATATTCTGTTTATACTCTGGGACGACCAAACGGTCAGAGGAGTTCACAAGATAGACAGAATCTTTTATATATATATATATATATATATCGAGAGAGAGAGAGAGAGAGAGAGAGAGACTAAAAAAAAAGTGTACGGGAATAGTAATAAATATTATGCAGTTGAACTTAAACTGAAATGGCTAAGATTAGAGAACGTAAAACTATAAAGTTTTATTAAGTATTCTATGACGTTATAATCTTAGTAATTAATTGAAAGGGAAAACTGTATTTACTTTTCACTTCTGTTAATCATAGAAAAAAGAAAATAATTTAATTAATTAAAGGAAAAACATCGAACGGGCCTGAAATATAGCGCACTGTGTACGTTATGGACATGGCATAAAAACAATTTTCTAGAACTGGGAGGTGGGAGAAACATTAATTCATAAGAAATATGGGACTGCTAATACCTGTAATTGTAGGGTAGGCAAGCGCAGGTTTAATCATACTCATAATTCAAATTACAATAAAGATCGCCACAGATTTCATGAATAAAACAATTTCTTCAGAATTATAGACATCATTAGCTCATGCATACAGTATTTTAAATGACACAAAACCGTGACTTTTTCCTATTATTCAACTCAATTTATCGTGATCGTTATTTACTACCTTTTGATTATCGATTGCTCCAGTGGGGACGCCACGGCTTAGTGATGATTTTTTATTAAGATTATTACTAAATATAATACCACACTTATACAACGTGAAATTAATAATATAGCTTATTAAGCTGTTCGTCTAACATACTATACATTAAGCATAGTAACTTGATTATTTTTTCGTTTTATTATTGCTGTAAGTGTCACCGGTTACAGTGTTTAATTCTACACTTTCATTTGTGTCAATAAACTTGAAATATCTGATTTAATAATTTAATTATGCTTATAAATGAAGCGCGTTCTTATTTTCATGACTTCTTCCATTAATTTATTTGTATTCAATCCCCCCCCCCCCTTTATTTCTGACCCATGTACGATTTGCAGCTCTCCCAGAGCATCAACCAACATTGTGATTCTGACTCGCGCAGAACTGATTCAGATCTTCGACAAATCACTATTTAGGCAATGGAGGAAGCATTAACTTGCATGAGTTCATATTCATGAATTATAAAAGACCCTTTCATTGGTAATAATACTTATACAAGTCTCTTGATTATTTGATTCCGAATTAAATTCTCTTCACAGCTATAATGTACTTTAATTAATTCTGTAATATACTCTGGCCATCACCTTTACAGGACGATGTATATTACGTTCACTTAGAAGAATCAGTTTTCTGGATTTATTAACGATTTCATGCCCGACGAAACGGTAAAAGGGGGAATGGGGGAGATATAGTAATCGCAGGTCATTCGATACCAGAGGGGGACATTTCACGGCTCGCGAGCCTTGTGGCGTGAAACTTCCCTGATTGGTTGCACAGATTTATGTTAGCTTTCGGTCCTAGATAAAGGGAATGTGCGTAAATTAGGGATATTATAGCTGGACCTGATTAACCATGGCAGTCCTTGTAGTTCAGAATACGGGGGGGAGAAGAGAAGGGGGGATTTTTGTCTTTGTGCTATATGTGCCTTTATGTGGGGGAGGGAGAATTATCTGATGATCTCATGCACCAGTGGCTGAGCACGTGCGTTCGCAGTATACATACTCAGTAGGGATACGCTGACGTTTCCGTTATGGAGCGGCACAACGCCAGGTTTATGAGGGAGGAGGGAGGTTGCTCAGATTAAGGCTTGCTGGCGAAGATTCGTGCCAACTGCACCAGCTGGGTTTCTTCCCTTAGTGGTAGAAGCTGTGACAACGCTCTGGAGAGCTGTTGCACTCCACGGATGACCGCCGACGACCAGCTAGCCTTTTGATTCAGTATCTGAAGAGAAGGTGAAGAGAGAGAAAGGAAAAGTCATTACTTCTGGAACTTGGTTGTCATAAAACGAAAGCAGAGTATTGTTGACGACACAGATGGGGTTGAACAGGCATTGACGGATCTCTTTTTTGGAGGGGGGGGGAGAAGATGACTGGCTCAACCAAAGGATTACACCGTCACTGGTACTCTTCTGGTTTATTGCTGATAGTATGAGGGTGTTAAAGAAATGGGGTGGTTCGTTTCCAATTATAATGCAGTGGGTTCAGCTAAGCGACCATCATATTTCATTGTTATTGGTGTCAGTACCCCAAACGCTAACCAAAAAAATAAATAAAATAAAAATTAAAACAAGTCAATACTATATTTTACAATCTATATGAAATTTGCTACTATTGGGTTTATTTCAGGTGTCAGGCCTTTTCTGTTCTCGAGTAGCCTGTGTGGATTCGTTCAAGTACTCAACGAACAACACAACCAGATGGCCAAATGTAAATGACAGCGGAAAGTTTTTATTTGAAGATTATTTGGTAAACTATGGGGTTGAGGTCGGTTGTTTAGAATGAATTGAGTCAGTTAAGGGTGGTTAGTATACCGTGTAATATTCTATTCGTTTTGCAGGATGAGAGATCAAAAGTATCTGTGGTTAAAATAAAAAAAAGAAAGAAAGAAAGAATACAGCGTTCACAAAAAAAATCTGGGATTCGGTACGTGATGATTTTAGTGAGCGAGCTGTTAAAAATGCGTAGAAATTATGTATAGTGGCTAGTTTTACAAGCTAACGATTCAGCGTTGAAATAAGACGCGGGGAAGTACTGTATTTACAACCATTTGTGATTTTAAAGCAGGGATCGTACAAGCCAGTGTCTCGATTTCAGATAATGTATCGAGTCCTTTAAATTAAATTAGGCATTTAAATTGTGTGTAATTAATTAAATTCGAGAAAAATATTCCAAATTTAAACGCAGCTTTTAGGTTTCGGTTTTTCTAAAAGTACTGTTCTTGCATCCCTTTAAGAAGCATTTTTATGTTATTATTTTTCTTTAAGACGCAATTACTTGAGGTGGTTGACTTTGGGCTGTTTCAGTCGCCTTCAATTTCTTAGAAAGAGGTAGCCAAGTCCATCCATCCTTACTTTTTATTTTATTTTTTTAAACTTCCTTTACAACGTTCGGAGTTTGCTGTCCAATCTCTTGCCACATCTGGTTACCCTCCACGAGGTACATTTGTGTACCCTGCCATTACACTATAAACTTTAATAGCGCGCAATCACGCGCGATTAAAATGAATCGCTTTCATCGCAACCTTAACAAGAGCAATCAAATTAACATAAATACCTGTTCACAATGGATTCCATCGAAACTTTATCCGGTGTCAAGGGACCGCACGTGAAGACCCTCCAGGAGATAGCTTTACTGCTAATGGGTAAGGTTGCAAAATGATGAAAAAATGAAGCGCGAGAGGGGGAGGGGTGTGGAGAGAAAAATCAATAACAAGGATTTCACAACAAATGCCACAAAACGTAGAAACAACTTCTAAGACGCCAGCATTCATTTTTCAAGCGTTGAAGTACAGCTCCGACCTCTCTAACACAGTGGTATCGCCACGAATCCTGTATTGAGAAGGAATGAAATCACTGTATAGATTAAAAAAGACCCATTTTTTAATTTGTCATAGCCGCATGTTCTGAGAGTGGAAGATAAATATTTAAACTATTGTCCCCCCCTTTAATTTTTACTTTCCATGAAACTGTCTCCGTGAATTATCCGTTCAAACTAATAGTTGTTGTTGTTATTTGGTTTTTAGGAGCATTAGCAACTAAGGCCATATTGCTCCGGGGATATGCGGTGGTCATTCCCTGACCTTTCCGCAACCTCCGTATTTGGTGGTCACGGGCTCGAACCCCGGTCTAATCAAGAAGCGTGTGCTATGCACTGCTGCTCCTGCCCACCTGTCTACGGAGGCGCCCCAAACTAATAGTATCCACTTTTTACTTTTCCTAGTCAACTTCCTTTCATATTACTTATCCCGTCGATAATAATTGGCTATCACCAATCCTGCCTGTTAGTATTCAATTAAATTAGATATAACACTTCTAGCATACTTGAATTTGAAAAAAACTTAAGACTTTCTTTCAGGTGCTGTCTCAGCACCACTTCTTGAGGATGATTCTAGCAGAATAATGTGTTTCCTCCCCCAAACAAAACTATATAGGGGGGAAATTCCTTTGTTGTTTCTTCCACCGAGTAAGCAAGCTGGGGAACATTAGATCTTCGGACTGTAGAGGGAAGGAAATTGCACATCAGGTGCGTCACTATTTTCGTGATTTACGTTAACTGCTTTGTCGGCCCACGTGATTTAATTATAACTGATTTATATTCTTATCTAAAACCATAAATGTGATCTAGGAATATACGATTTTGTTTTGCATTCAAAAAGGTATTCTGGAGCCCTGTTTATTGACTTGATATTGTACCATTCCATTTGTGCGAAATGCTAATAGTTTAATGAATTATATAAGTTACTAATTTATCATTGTATAAACAAAGGAAATTTTTAAAAAATGATAAAACAAAAAACATAGCGTGCAAAGAAATAAAAAGAAACACTCAGAGAAACCATTAATGGATTTCTTTGAACCCAGGTGACGTGAGTGGGAATAGTTTGCCGTGTGCTGACTGAGTAATAGGTCTGATGTTCTCTGTGCTCATCCTAAACCGAGCAGTTATTTCACCGGTTGTTTCCGAAAAAAAATCTAATAATACAATGAAAGGTTTGTTGCGTGCTTCAGAAAAGCGAAAATTCGGGCGAAGTGGCAGAAAAAACTTACATGACTGACATTAAACAGACACTGCTTAATGCGAAGTTTGGGCGGAATTTCCGGGGTGAACGATGGAAGCACAAGAGTGGTGACGGGCTTCGGAGCCACGTTCAAACATGAAACTTCTGATATTCAGTTCAAAGTCAGTTCTGCGTTTAAATATTGGAAGTACTAGGAGCTCATCAAAACCCCCACTTTGCCACCTATTCTTTGTGTGAAAATAACAAATATCCAGATGGTTTTATATCAGAATGCTCTTCAGTACAGTGGATTATGGGGATAAAAACAGTATTCCTTTCAGAGAAATGAAAGGACTACCTTAACTGAAGGGGGAGAAAAACCCAGCGTAATCATATTTCATGAAACATTTAAAAAAAGGCAAAGAATGTGTTAGTTCCATTCCGCAGTGTGGCTCATAATTGGGAATTCTTGATAGGCCGCTGTAGCCTAGTGGTCAGGCGCGCGGGTGCATAAGTACACGTGTGTTGAGTGACTACTGAATACGGTGCTGTTTCTTGTATTCTATCTATCTTGTGAACTCATCTGACCGTTTGGTCGTCCTGGAGTGTAAACAGAAAATTTATTTATTTATATATCGGAATGTTTTAACCAGTGAATCAGTTTCTAGAAAATGCGAAATATGTGACTTTCGAATCACCGCCGTCCCCACACCGTATACCAAAGACCATCAGTGACGCGAGGAATTGTTTGAGTCTTTTTCACAACGTGGCTGTGTTAGTCGGTCTCAGGTGTGGGTAGCATTTTTTTTTTTTTTTTTTCCTCCCCTCTCCCAGAAACTCAGATTTTTCGTATAGGAAATAGCAAATCGACCACAGAACACACACAGTTTACGTACTCGTATTATATAAGGCGCAATATGGCCTAAAACCCTACAAGCAACCAACCAAGCGAAAGATTTGTTTGAAACCTTGAACTCTCGTTCTTTCAGTGAAGCTATGGGATAATGTAAACCTAATAGCTGAGCTACTACTTCTCTCGCAGGTAGCACTCTAAAAGGTCTAGATTCGGATTCCGTCTTGACAGGAGTAACTTTTGTGTGCTTTTTTTTTTTTTTTCTCTCTCTCTTCTAAAATGTGGCCGCATTAGTCGGTCACGGGCGAGAGTTACATGATTTTATCTCCCAGAAACCTTCGATATATTTTTTTTTTAATCATCAAACAAAACAGGCAAATTGACTACAGAATGGCAATTTACGCCAAACCAACTGACGCCTCGTAACTTCAATTGTTTTCGCATAAAAAAGAAGCCCAGTTAATTTCAACTAAAATTTCTGCTTTCTGTTGTCTAAACTCTTACCAGAACTGGGGCCAATTCTCGTAAGAAATTGCATTTATTTGCCACCACTTACGGTTGACAGTGTGCTACAGTGATTTAATGGACCTGCCGTCTATGGACTAGAAAGGATTCAATGTGAAATTTGCGTGACTAACAAAATCATCATATCCATTACATGGCAAGTAGAAGACATGATATAAGAAATATTTTCGTTACATTCACTTAAAAGGTTAATATGCTAACGTCACACTACATAATTCATATTCTGGGGAAAGTTGCTGGTGAGCAACATTTTATTGCTGGTTTAATAGTACTTATTAGTCCAGCGATAACTTCACTTTATACATTCACATCCTTCTGTCTTTGTGAAGATTCTTTGAAGATACTCCTACGCTGTAGGACGTGTAACATATGTAAAGAATTGGTCAAGTGAATGTCACCAACCATCCGCGGCCTTTCAATTCTCTGCTCTTATGTTAACAATTAAGAGCTGGCGAGAGGTCGACTCCATTTCGTCGAGCACAAAGGGGGAACTCGTTAACAAAGTTAAACAAAAACTTGCAGCCTGCTAGTAAATCATGTAATAAACGTAGTCGAAGGACTGTAAAAGCTACTGACTCAGATGAAGCCTACTGCAGCTCGTTAGCATCCAGTGGTAGCGCCTAAAACGTTCTCATTTGCATTGCATATTCTCTCAGTAGCTTCTTCCCTCTCTGATGTTACATGCTACAAGTTCACGAGTTTTTAACTCCTAGCCATGTGTCGCCAGAAAGCATATGCGCTAGTGAAGGTGAAGTAGATGTCACTGGAATAGTAAGGATGGTAGCAAATAACTTGAAAATGTTGGGAGGTAGGAATTTACACATTTAAAGTCAAACAACTGCATGAAAAAAGCATTCATTACTTCTTAAGGATATAAAACACAAATATCAGTTCGTTGATACTGCTGAGTTCAAAAGTAACAAATTAGCGGCAGAGGGAGGGATTTTGTCCGGCAGAAATGTTTCCATTTTCGAGTGACAGGATAAATCAGGAACGAATGCGAAAATTAGAATAGTAAAAATACTGCTTAATGCACTACTCCTATAGTAACCCACTATATCTGTACACTATGCATATATTAATCCAGTTCCTGGTCTAAAGATTTGGGTTAATTATTTATTGATTAATTAAGAATATTAATTATTATTTTGTTTATTATTTGATATAGGGTTCAGTGCAGTACATAATTCAGAAACATTGCCAACGAACAATTTTAAGAATATTATTTTTAGTAAAAACCTTAGCTTCCCCAGTGCCCTTTCCACAATCTATGTAGAATAGATAATTAAGGTGAACACATTACTGGCGTTTTTATTTGGCGACTGGTTACGCGCTTCGAGGTTCTGACTGAAAGGTGATGGTTATGTCGTATCCATCCCAACACTCTTTACTCTTGTATTTTTTTTTTTTTTTTTTTTGATCTTTTAAGTAATCTCAAGAGTCTCTTCAACAAACAAACGTAGTAGAACCTAAATGAATGTTTTGTTATGTGTTTCTGCTGCCGATAGAGTAAGCAAACTGTTATGGTTCTGTGATCGAAGTGTGTGTACGCGACTTACATCTAAGACAGGGAGTGCAAAAAAGGAAATATGGCCCTGGGGGAAAATCAAGTGATTTACTCTGTATTTAGGGTCATAACGATGGAAGTTGATGCTCATTCCCGTCAGCGTCGATAGTCACAACACCCAAGGAATGAGCTGCTGCGCTCATAGAAGAACAAAAACGGTTTAGGATTGAAGTTCCAAAAGGTGCAATCTAAGTTCTGTTATTTTCCAATCATGACATGCTGCCCTTTCTATTTATGCCGCGAGAACACGAGAACTAAAATTTGGCAAAAAATCTTTTTACAAGAATCTTTCTCTGTGAATTTTGATTACTTAAGGC
Source organism: Mastigoproctus giganteus (assembly GCF_048544385.1). Lineage (NCBI taxonomy): Eukaryota > Metazoa > Arthropoda > Arachnida > Uropygi > Thelyphonidae > Mastigoproctus > Mastigoproctus giganteus. The sequence continues at coordinate 198,515,037 of NC_143575.1, forward strand.
CCATTATGTTTAGATTTTTAGATTTTCATATAAATATGTTAAAGGATATAAAAATAATACGATATTTAATTGAAATAACGAAATAACTTTTGGAAACGTTAGCAAAAAAGTTGTTTCAGAGAAAGAATATCTGATGGTCGTCTTAAATTTGTTTACTCATATTTATGGATAAATTAGGTGACATTTCTTTCAATTGCATCGGAATAGTCATTATAATTACGTACGAGTTAAAGCGGCATTACAAAGTTCATGTGCTTTGTGTCCGCTCCATTTACCAGCATACCGTGCCATTTTCTCTTTGTCGTCAGAAATATTGTAAGCCAAAAACTAGTCGCAGTCGCAATATTTTTTTCTCGCGGTATTGTCCTTGTGATTGTACGCTCGCGATCATTTCACCTAGGACCCCATTTGTTGCCTGTTGAACCCACTTCCTTGCAGATGAACTAAAGAAAGACTGATAATCGTCCATGCAGCTCGACATTGGCCTTTTCCCTGAAGACTGACCGTTCGTTGAGCAAGCCATTTTGTGCTTAATTTATGTGTAGCCACAGCTCGCGCCGGAGACAGGATTATTGCTGGCTTATGTGTTCGGAAAACCCGCGTGACCCATAAAAGACCTGTTTGTGATTAGAACGTGTCCTTTGTCCGTATGTTAATGGCCTTTCCGAAACCGGAATGCCGTCCATATAATGGAAGCAAAAGCCGTAGTATTTTGATTGCCGTGGAAAATGCTAATATTTACAGAATCTAAAATCTATTATTCTTCTTCTTTCTCTATTGCAGTAATACCGTCATTGAGATTGAGAGGTTGGTTATTGACGAAAAGTAGGTTAACAACTGTTCAGAATTATTTTAAAGAACAAGAGTTCTCTTCATTCATTTTCACTTATTCAGAATCTATTTATGTACTATGCAGCCTTTTGTTAAGAAAAATGTAGGCTTGACCATAGCGTGGCGCTAAAAACTATCACCATTTGATAATCTTAACGAACTCCTCTGACCTTGTGTTGTCGTCCCAGAGTATACATAAATTTATTAGATTTTTCAGTAGGTTTAGATTATTTTCAAAACTTTCTATTTATTTCAAATTGGAAAGTGCATTAACTGAACAAAAATTGTTTAATTTCTCTGGTTTTAGTTAAATTATTTATGACTTATTTCCCGATCGTAGATGAATGGTTCGCTTGAAGAAAGATCATTCGCCATGTGCAAGTTCTCATTTACGTGATGTCATAAATAAATCATGTTCTGTTTTTGCTTTGTCCTTAATTTGTCCTACTTGGAATACTGTAACTTAATCTAAAGCGTGAGATATTGGTTCATCACTACTCGCTCGTTACTAAAGCAATACTAAATTTCACTCTATTTTTTATAGGGTTCCGGCAATACTAAGATTAATTTATTCTTCAAGTACAAGAGTTGGCATTGGCGAAACTAACATGACGCAGATCAGCCACCGCGAGTGGACGGGGTCAAGGAATTAGGGGCCCATTGGTTGGTTGGGTAAAGTATAGTTGATAAAAATAATAACATACTCAATTGTAGATAACAGTAAAGTAATTAAAGGAATACATTTTTAATTAAAAAACGAACCGTGAATAGCGAAGCTGACTCTCGAACTTAATTTTAATCCTAACCGAAAAGGTTAAAAATCCCTGCTTTATGGTTTTTCGGAAACTGTATGTAAAATGTTTTCAAGGCATACAAAGCTGCGGCACACAAACGACGGTCCGTGTGTTGGTACGCGAGAAGGCACATGCTCACCCATCACTATAATTCTGAGAGGTTTGAGACTTTTTCTTTTAACATAATGGCCGCCAGTAAGCTAGGAATCAAAAGAGTTCCATGGTCGAAAAAGTTCGCCTGGCACTGGAATAGAGGATGGTTACATAGCGATATTTTAAGATCGTACCATGATTTAATAAAACTAAATTCATATTCCATTACGGTTACGCTTTTGGCACAATTGCGATCATGCATATATACGCGACCATTAAAATGCATGGTTAAATTGTTCTAAATAAATGTACAAATTAACTGAACTGAGCAATGAATCTGCGTTGCCCCATACACAAACTGTGCATTCCTCCGTCAGACAGAAAAAAAATATATAAATAAGTAATCCTAAACCAAGGTATTATCGTATCAAGGTAATATGTACAACTTGACCATGGTTTATGAAAGCACATAAGTATTTCGATTACCAGACAGTTTAGTGCAAGTTAGGCAAAATGTTTTTAAAAAAAAATTGTTATTTGAAATTTGGTGACATTTTCTATTTTAAATTTTGTGCATCTAAATTGAATGACAGTTCAGGGGGACAAAAAAAAAAAAAAAAAAAAGAACACACATATATATATTGTACTAAATTTTTATAGTAATCCCAAAGGCGAAATGTGATTGAAACCTATGTTACTTTAGTAGTATAGATTGGTTGAAAATTAAAGAAAGACATGTTGCTGAGATCCCGGTCGAAGTTATCCCATATGCGCACTGTTATTACTCGAAAACTACTCGCGTTAGATTGCACATTAATTTATTATAATGAAACTGTGGACATCATTTAAGTCCTTCGTAACAGTACAGTGGATTCGCACTGTACTGTCACTCATTTGGAGAGGTGTGGGTTCGAACTTCTTCAAAGACTGGAGGAATTCTTAAAATCCTCTTCAATCAGGACGATAGTTATCAGGTGGGAGGAGGAAGGATTTCACGGTTGTACGCACGTAATACACACAGTACAATTTAAATAACACCAACGGGATCATTTAAATCCTTCTTCTGCAACGGCGACTTATTTTTACTTTTAATGAAAAGCAACTGAGTGAACTTCTCTTTACATGCTGTTTCTCAATTTGGAAGAACTACAAATAAGTAATCTACAAATGATTTATATCAATTTACTGAACTTTGTAAATCTTTTTTCCTTGTAAAACAGCTGATTCGAACGATCTCATTCAGTTTCTGACATAATTATTTAACCTTTTGTCATCCACTGAGAATATTTCCATATATATATATTTTTTTTTTCCCCACAAAATTACAGAAAAAAAAAATCTTTGAACAGCTGTTATTCAGTCGTGTAACAAAATCTAACACAACGGGTAACGAGGATTGTTATTATCTTACAACTGTTAGTACCTGAAAATCTTTCGTACACCTGTTTTTTTTTTTTTTTTTTTTCAATGTTTAGATTGTTTACTCGCTAGGTGGAATAACCTTGCTTGAGTATATTTTTTCTGAGCACTGCTTATGTTACAATACCATATCCATTATATTTTTTAAAAAATTATCGCATAATCACCACTCCTATATTCAGACTGAAAAAGAACCAGCATATAAATTACACGGATAAATACGGTAATGTCGATTTTGTTAATAAAATAAAGCCGACGAGAGAAAGAGGAAACCAGACTGGATGAATAGTATGGAAACTTAACAAAACTCAGTATACGTTCGCAGTAGGACGTTCTTAAAACCTTCAGCATCTTGAGAACGATACGTCACTAATGATCGTCCATATAACTTTCAAGAAAGAGGGATATTTTCTCGAGAATGTGGATTTCGACTTCTCCATGCTAGAAACCACGCCCAAGCGTCTACTTCTTTATCGTGTACAAATCCAAATTGTTGAACAGTATTTTTCCGCCTCAGCAATATTAATCTTAGCTAATAGGGAAGAAAGCTACGGAATGGACGGCTTTGTGCTGCTCATATGGTCGTAGCCCAGCAACGCAGATGGGACAGTTCGATTGTTGAGTGTGTAGTCTCATCACGACCGCATAATGATAGACTCTTCAGCTCGTCACAGATCGTGTAACCAATCCTTTTCTTGTTAGAGCACTCTAGGTAGTTCAATTTTTTCGCTTCGTCGACATGCCGAACCGTGCAGCATTATGCTTGTTGGTTGAAGAGATCCGGGGGGAGGGGAGGTAAGAGGTTAAGCGTTCGGAACAATAGTAAAAAAGAAGGAAGATAGCACAGACTATTATTATCGAAATGACCTTACAGTTGTGGTATTTTCCTCTTTGTTTTTTTTTTTTTTTTTTTTTTTTCCTCCTCTTTTAGATGACGACCGATTTGTCCGTCTTTTTTAATACACTATTTTTCTTTCTAGACGTGTTCCTAATGAAATATTAGGATTTCGATTGGAGGAGTGCCAATGGAACAAGATTCTTCTAAAGGTCCTGGTCATTGGCTCTTTGTATTTTGGACAAGAATTATTTATACATGCCTTCAGGGGCTTTTTTTTTTTTTTTTTTTTTTTTAACTAATAATACCGCATATGTGTGGGGCGGGGGAGATGTTGCTATCTAAAATTGTGTTCTTTATTACATACTGTAATAATGTATATTAGTGTAATCTTTATTACATACTGTAATAAAGATTATCAGTAATATACACTAAACCGTTTTCAATAAAACAAGGTTGAGGTTCTCACGGTTAAAATTTCTAAAATTCTCAATCGATTTGTTAAGATTGTGAGTTAGTAAAATTTGTGAACTGGAGAATAAATTGCGTACATTATTTTCCTGTAATGGAAACTGCTCTCGAATACGTCACGAAAACAGGGGAGAAAAAAATCTATGGATTAACAGATTTTTAAATTGGTGTGAGCATGACAGCCATGACCACAAGCGTGGACCAATTTAATGTTGCGAATGGCTGCTTTAAAATTTATCAGAAAGGTCGTATTAACTTGGAATGTTTGACCCTGTCACATCCAACATCTTTTAACAAGCTAAAGTTGGTTTTGCTATCTCTCCAAGTCCTGTAAATCGCCAAATTTGGGCCTACACCAGTATTACCCAGTTTACGTCAACCACCATGAAGCTGTATAAAACTTCCTTAACTCGGAGTCTAGTTGACATCACCATCAACTTTACTATTGGCTTATAGATTCGATAACCGAGCTGCGTCATTATTTTGTGCAGACTGTAGGCCATGTCAAACGAGATCACAGATGTCACACTTCTGAAGATTTGCGTTGCTATGACAACGTAAGTTTGAGATACAGGCCATTACTTTTCTTTCTGACACCTTGTGGTTGCAAGGGGAAATAAAGACTAATAATTTTCTCCATCCCGAGACTATTCCTGTCACATGTGGTGTGTTCTGGCTGCATGGAGTGTTCCACACAGGCTGATCTGAGACGCTTAAAGGTGATTTGAATTCATACTCTTTCGTGCTAAGAATATTGTAACTTCGATGATTTATTCGCTGTTTTTCTATCCATTTCTAGACGTTATTTTTTGTTTTTTTGGGGCATTTTCAAAAACGAGTTAGCACGTGGTAAAAAAGTTTTTGATGGAATATACACGTACACAGAGAACCTTTGACAGGACATAGGTTTCAAAAATAAGTTTAGGTTATAATGAATTATATAATAATCCAAATATAAATAAACAATAATAGTAAAATATCTCGGAGGAAGAGGTACCCTCTATCACCCTTACTGAGGCAACTCCTTCCGCGTCCTCGGGATTGTTTCGGGTGCTCTGTTCGAATGTCGGAAGCTCTACATCATCGCCTGCATCGAGAACATCTCGTGATGCAAGCTTACACGTTGGGATAGATGATGCCTTTTTGGAACAGGAATACGATCTCGCCCCTTGCCTCCGCGACGGACTCCCTGGTGAATATCCCCTTAGAAATTTTGGAAATAAAAAACGTTTTAAGTGACAACACCACTACACTCAATGCCTTCCCTGAGGGTTTCAAGATCAGCTTAGGGGAAGTCCTGTCTCCAATAATGGATTTTCTTACTTGCCTTAATGCTGAGAATAGAAGGCTCAGAGCCCAAAATACAGAAATCCTGGATCAGGTTCTCTTGCTGAAAGATCAGCTCAGAGATTTGAAAATCTTTGTAAGTAAATGCTATCTTCCTTTTAGTCAGACGTCAGTGATGACCCATCAGGAACCTCAGGAGCGTTTACGGGAAGTGGATGAGGCTCCTCCGCGATCCTCAGTCCAAACTGTTCAATCCCTGCAAGGGATAACCGATCCAAAAAATTTACAGCGTTCACCTCTAGCTGCAGAGAGGTTGACCCAGCAGACTTTCACTCCTGCCGTTCAGCTGAACCCTCTGGATACCCATCCCTCTCATCCCTCGCATTCTGACCCCGTTGAGCTTGATCTGCCCATGGTTGCTGATCGTCAACGTACCCAGGATCAATGTTGGAATCTGGGTGAACCTAACTCGTATCAACCTTGCAGATTACAACAGAAAAAGCAGGGTCGCCTGGTTCCGAACCAGCCCAACAACGGTAACAACATGATGGAGATGAGAGAACCCCCACGCAAAAACAGGAATGGACGGACCTTTGCTCAGGTAGCTGCCTCGAGTCATCTTCATCAATTGAACTTTCAAGCACAATCTTATAGCAATAACCCCCAAACGGCTATTTCCACCCAAGACATTTTGACAGTGGAACTCCAAGGGAACAGATTACCAGTACAGGAGACACAAGTTTCTGCACCTCGCCAACCGGTTTCGGCCACTCAGTCGAGAAGACTGGAGAAGATTTATAATATATCAGCTGTACAGAGAAAGAATTTTGGTTTCGAGACTGGGTCCTTCAACGCAAGCAGAAAGTATCAAGGCTCTCTTTGCCCATGAACATGGAATTAAGATTGATGCAAAGGCTATCAAAACGAGGTTTCCGACCTACTATTCCTTTATCTCCTGCCCAGCGATTGCGAAGCATATCGTCTTGGATTCTAGTTGCTGGCCCTTAGGCACCCTCATTAAGCTGTATCAAGAGAGGAGTAGACCGATCTCATACAACATACCCAGACAGGACATACAGGTATATCAACAAAAGGGCCATATGCAACCAGGTTCACAAGGCGGAAAGCTTTTGTGGTTCATGCAAAATGTACGCAGCATAAAAAACAAGCTTCACTCCCTCTAGACCCTTCTTTTTCTTGAAGAGTTTGATATCATTTGTCTTACTGAAACATGGCTATCGCGGATAGGCAGCTTGATTGATCTTGTGCCTCTTAACACTTTCTACAAGCACATAGGGAATTCAAGAAACACCAGACGGGGTGGTGGTTTAGAAATCTTTTTTAACGGCTGTTTTCAGCCAACAAGGACAAGAGTAAGCCAGTCGAACAACTTTGATGCAATCTGTACAACGCTGAGTCCTCTTATTCAAATTCAGTGCTGCCTGGTTTCCATCCCCGCAGCTCACAATGAAGACTCTAGATCTGAGCTGCTCACCTGGTTGGCAACAAATTTAGTACCTAGAACTCCAACTGTAGTTGCGGGTAATTTCAACTTGCCGACCCCTAAGCTCGAAGATGCTCTTGTGGACCTTAAGGTCACTCTTCGGACCTTTGACCTTCCACGGTTCTTAGCACCGGCTACTAGAGGAGGCCAAGCGCTCTACCTAATATTCCATAACCTACCAGACATCAAGCTCCTGCCTAGCAATTTCCAATTTCAATCAGATCTCCTGCCAATTGCATGCCAGTTATCCATGCACGGCAATTCCCCCGAGTTACCTGATGAGTATGCTGCTGAACTGCCTAGGGTTGCCTTCTCTACTAAATAACTCATTTTACAGTGCTTGAGCGGATTTGAATGGGGATGCCTCTATTCTGAGTCGATAGAGGATGCCACTATGTCCTCGTCCAAACAATTGAAGTTAATTGCACTCTGTGGTGCATCCAAGAAAGTTAGGATTTGTAGCAAGTCGAATCAGTGTTTTAATAAGGAAATCAAGTTGGCCTTCATCAGAAAGCAGATGGCCTACCGGAAATGGCAGAAATCTCAACTTTCCTCAGACCTCGCTATATTTAAGAAAGAAAGAAAGAACTTACTTCCTAAAAAAGAAAAGACAAGTCCTAAACCAAGCTGTTCTTGATAGGTTGAAAAGGGGTAGAAGGATTCTATCACACCAGACAAACCATCATATCATTGATCCAAAACTTGTCCAGGAATGGGTACAGTGCAACCTCCTGCAGACAAATGTTCCAGATCCAGATTCCCCTCCCTCACAGGACTGGTTACCTAGGGCACAGATGAATGATATAGAAATATCTAGGGAGACCCTGATTGATGTCATCAACAAATTACCTAACAAAGCTACTGTAGGACCAGACGGTTTCCCATTATTCATAGTAAAAATATGCAGCACGTACATTGTTGGCCCTCTACTCCACGTTTTCAGACGAATCTTACAATCTGGAAGAGTTCCATCAATTTGGAGATCTTACCATGTGAAGCCCATTCCAAAGATGAGGAAACCTAAATCTCCGAAAGATCTACGACCAATTTCCATCAGTTTCTCTTTACTTAAAATCTTTCAAAAAGCGATTCAGCCAGAAATTGCCCAGCACTTCTTTGGTCACAGGCCCGAGTACCTTCATACCGTACTGCACAAGAGATCAACAACTACAAATCTTCTAGATACTCTCTTCAGAATCCAACAGGCCATCAATAACAAATCCCAGATTTACATCATCTTCCTGGACATTAAATCGGCATACGACAGAATATACCTACCAGCTCTCTTTACTATTCTGAAGCACTACTTCGGTCTGGCAGATACCTTGCTACAAATCTTGAAGTCCATCCTACTTCTCAGACATCTGTCTGTTACTGTCAACGATTTCCAGGTAACTGTCGAATTCACAAGAGGCATCCCGCAAGGGAGTTTATTTTCAACAATTCTCTTCGCAGCACTTTTGGAAACTTTCCTAGCATGTAATTCTAACGTTGTCTCTTATGTCGATGATCTGAAGTTCTACATGAGTTCAAACCATCCTGATCAGATCCCAGATATTAACCAACAGGCCTTTACACAGATAATTAAACTGGAAAACTATCTAGCCATAATTGGGTTGCATCTGAACCCTTCCAAATCTGCTCAACTACCGATAACCAAAAAAAGAGTTAAAAATGATTTTCAAATCTTCGTTGGCGGGGAAAGGGTGCAAAGGGTACGTAGAGAGGGACAGGGGTAATGTACCGACAAAGCAGCGCTGGCCAACGAGCTCCTGACGCACTGCCCAAAGTGCCGCGTACGTCTTCTGATTCACCTTCCAGCCTCACTTTGTCAGGATGAGACAGAAGATGTACGCGGCACTTTGGGCAGTGCGTCAGGAGCTCGTTGGCCAGCGCTGCTTTGTCGGTACATTTTGAGTTGCATTACCCCTGTCCCTCTCTACGCATCTGAAATTTGGGCATCTGCTCCTGCCTCCCACCTAAAAAAAATATCTCAGTCTAGAATATTGGTTGCTCAGATGGATGAACAAGGTGGTGGGTTACCCTTTTACTATCTCCAGATCCATCCTCCAAGCTAATCTAGGTACCACTCCCTGGAGACCTCTCATCACGACAAGAAATGTACTCATGTTAGCTCGGCTTATCACAGGCCGAATAGATGCTCCATCTGTATCCCCGTTAATCTCTGGCCCAAAGAACACAAGAGGTGAACGCCGCGACTCCTGCCACCCTCTGCGGTCTACACTCACAAACACTGATTCCCTTAGGGGCATGTTTCCGGCCAGCTGCCTCCAAATCTACAATAAACTGGGCATCAACCGTGATAAGTTCTGTGAGGACAAGCTCTACAGAAAGGAATGCCTCAAGAACTGTTACCAACTATTGAACTTGTGACGATCGCCTACACCTGGACTTTTTGCCTGCTGCATTTTTTTTTTTTTTTTTTCAAATTCTGATGTCTATTACTATAAACTTTGTTTTATTTGAAACGTATGTAAGTTCAATTATGTAAATATCTCGGGTCGAGCACGCATGTACTCTTGTACATGTGGTTCCTCACACTTTAATATGTAAATATCTCACCCTCCTGGCACACTACCGTCCCGGGGTGACCCACAGTGTCTTGTGGTTAATAAATGGATAATAATAAAATTGACAAATCGGTAAACAAAAGAGAGAGATAGAGATGGTTGTTCTGATATGGGCACATAACTAATCAGGCCACAGTGCGCCAGTTGTGTCTTATGGGGCTTCAGTACATAACGGGTTGTCGTGTGTCATGTTTGTACAGGTGTATGTTCATGGACTGATCTGTACGTTGTGCAGGCTGAAAAGTCCTAAGTAATTTACGGGGGGCCCTATCCCCCTCTCCCTGAGACTAACTTGTACCCCGATTTGGGAAGAACAATTTGAAAAGGCCCTTAAGAGTCTCCAACGGGAGATTTTTACAGGCTCGGACGAGATTCGAACCCAGGCTTCTCCAAAGTGACAAGTGGCAACACCACTGTACTCTCAAAAAGGACTAAGACACTTGGTGCTGTAGTCCAGATTTACACCGTGCAAAAAGAACTCCAAAAATTGGCCAGTCCAGTACGAAACTGTCGGCATGGATCGGAAGGTTAGAAAGAGGAAGTCAATTACCCAATAGGTTGATCTAGTGCTGGTTCCTCGAGTTCTCTATAAAGGGCATTGATGGTAGTGGAAAAGTCGTTGATCTCAAGTATGTTAGTCATCCTTATTTGATCTGCTGATAATGGTGTTATTTTTGTAGATTCAAGACCGTTCAAAAGGGGAACGAGCTGGATGTGATGCACCAGGGCCCTGACACAGAAGAGGAGGGGATGAAAGCGTTTATTCAATGGTAAAACGTATCTATAACGAAAGAAAGGGGTTTCTGAAAACTATCCATGCACTGGGGGCCCCGTTTACCTTTGCATGGTAAATAAATCTTTATTTTGTCCTACCAAGATAAATAAGTGTTACATTGGTGAGAGACAAATTCCCTTTACGGCAGTATATATATCATGGGATTTACATATAATACAATATAAAGGAATACAACTACACCACCACCACCACTGAATACACCATAGACTTGGTACACTTGTTCACATAAGCATAGCATTGAGTCACATAGTTATTCCAGAACTGTTAGGCGACAGTAGCCTGAGCGAACCACATCGCAGTTTGGTTCCTGTATTTCGGATCTTATATTAGAGTCTCAAGGTCGATTCCAAGTTGAGACAAGCTGTGGATTGATTCCAACACCTTGGCTGGTATGAACCTATCTGCCATCTTCAGCCTGTTAGCTTTCATCTTCAGGGATTTGGTGCCTCTTAAGCCAGATGGTGGGATGTGCCACTCACAAAGCTGCCAGAAGCATGGTGATGATATCACTCCAGTCTTCCAATCTTGATTGTAGTTATCAGTCGTTTCCAGGTAATAATGTCTGGTAAACGCTGTATGTTCATTTGTACAGCAAGCTGCGTGGTCCTTAACTGATGGGGCAGATGGTGTTTATTGTTGGCCCACTTCAGCAGCCAGAATTTAGTCGCATATATTCTCCTAATGTGGGTAGGCGTGACTGACACCCACAATTCAGCACCATACAGTATGGCCAAATACACTGTTGTTCTTATATATTTTGCTGTTGTCGCAGTTTGTTTCACGTGCAAGAGATATTGTTTGGTTATCCAATGTAGATAGTTTAATCTCTTTACAAGCATATTAACGTGTTCCGTGAACGAAAGTTTGGTATAAAATATTATTCACAGATCTCTATGAGTTGTGACAATTGGGATAGGTGTCTCATTTAGTTCTGGATGTACGAGTGTAGGTGATTTTTTTTTTGAGAGAGTACACTATCATTAGTCTTCTGTGGATTTAGGGCTAGGCCAAATTTATCTAAGTATATTAATAGCTTCACAAGCTTATGATTGATCTGGTCACACACTGCACTGTTAGACAAGGACGGTTGGATGGTCGTTAAAATTTTAATATCATCTGCGTACGTGTATACATCATCCTTGCCCTCGCAGAATGGGATCATCATTGCGGTAAAGAGGAGTCCGGATAAGACGCCACCCTGTGAAACTGCTGCATGGACTGGTCGTTGGAGGATCTTGACTATCTGTATGCAAATAAATGGATCGCCATGTTAGTAGGGACTGCAGGAACTTCAGCAGGTTTCCCTTTATTTGGAAGGCGTGTTGCAACAGTCGTAGTAGGGCATGTACATTGAGACTATCGAAGGTGGCCTTTATATCAGCATGTATTATTGCAACTTCATTTCCGGCTTGGAAAGCGTTCAGTATCGCGGTTTGCACTGTAAAGAGGTTCATTATAGTCGACCTGTTAGATGCATAATGAATTTGTTGAGGCTAACTGACCAGGATCTGACTCGTCAACTTTGGCAGTAGAGCTTTCTCCAGTATTTTCAAGAGTATAGATGCAGTAGATATAGGCATATAGTGCTCCATGAGGTTAGGGTTTGTAATTTTTGGCATAGGAATGACAGCATACTTATTTCAGTTTTCCGGGAAAATTCTATTAAGAAGTATAGAGTTATAAATAGCTTGCAGTGGTTCAATTAGATATGGGTTGAGACACTTTACCATGAAGTGGGCAATTCGATCGACTCCAGCTGTCTTAGTGGCCCTGAGGGAGTTAATGCCCTGTATCAGCGCTTCTTTTGTGATAATAACAGACTCCAGCTCATTATCAACCAACGGAACCCACTCAACCTCCACGTCCAATGACTAATGATGTATGTTGGAGAATCTACTGATATGGTCCATCCAAGCTTCACCGTCAATTCGCTGATATGTGTCATTCCTATACTTACACCGGGGGAATATTCCCTTGTCAAGTGTATCTTTCATGTAGCGATTGATTGCATTAGATTTTTCCCTATTGAATCTTGCTCTGGCCAATGAGTAGCTAATTCTGTCCTGTGTATCATTTGGCAGTTTCCATTTCCTGTGCAGAGTTTGCTTTAGATTAAACAGGACAGTTAGGTTTGTGTTCCACCAGGCTCTCGATCGTGATGAGATTCTTACAAGTTTGGAAGCCGCAAATTCTGAAACAGGGTTGATCCAACTGGTTAAGAGAGATGTTGCGAGTAAGACGTCACATGTGAGTATACAATTTCATGGGATACAGTTAGCAGCATATAAGCATTTATTCGGGTTCAGAAAGGGTGGTGAAGTCACAAGCTGGCTCTTGCATTTGTCCTTAAAATTGAAGTCAATGTAGGGTAGCATTAATAGGACAGCGATTGCATTGTGATCGGATAGAAAAACCGTTTCTGGAAGAACATCAATTAGACATTTACCAGAAGATAGAATCAGGTGTAGTCTACCGCATTTTGGCACCTCTTGTAAGCTGGTCATTCATAAGAGCAATGGAGCATGGCTGCAGCCTGTTTAACATGGTGTTCAGCAGATTATTGGGCTGTGGTGGAAGATTGAAATATCCACATATTATATGGGTGGCTGACACGTAGTTTGTTGAGAAGCCAGCCTACTACGTTATTTATCAATTGTAGATTAAGGACAGGAGTAGAGACATTTCTAGGATATGTGGAGCCCGGGTGCCAATTGAAATTTGCCACCCACTTTAAAATTTTCTTCATATGTGTATGTAAGTTTCAGGTTTTCAGGCGCTACTTGAACGTTGACGCCCAGTGCAGTGCACCCCTTGCACCCTCGGGCATCCTGCCCCTCGCCAGGAGTGATGTAGACGACTGCTATATTCAGGAGTGCAGTGTGGACTTTTAATGTGACAAGTACTGCCTCATAAAGCTCTGAATCCGAGTAGAAGGCAGAGATCATCTGAAATCCGTTATCACGTACAAACAGGGATACTCGTCCACTTCTCGTACTAATTCTTGATTCGAAGTAGGCCTTGTATCAAGTGTCCACTTTGCAGTGTGGCTGTAGTCAGGTCTCGGTGAGACAGACAATATCCGCAGAACACGACAAGAGTATGTCTTCTAACGTGTCTAACTTGTTCCGAATGCTTCTAACATTTTGATAAAATATCTTCCCCATGGCTGCTGGTTTTATATGTACACTCGTAGGTCTTCTAAGAGGTATAGGCTTGCGATGTATCATATGTCACGTCGTGACTATTGTAGGAATTTTACTGCCATTTGACTGACGATCATACAGAGGATGTTCATCCTGCATAGCTGACAGGGCATGGATATTCTGTGCTGGCCCAGTTTCATGCCTGTGGCATTATCCTTGCGAGTTTATGGTTGGTTTACTGGGAAATACGTAACGTGGTGGTTTAATTCTCGGAGGGCCGTTGTGATAATGGCCTGATGAGAGCTCCCTCCGGCCAGAAGGAGGGGGCGGCAACGTTATTAATATCTTTTTCATCAGAAATAATTTTGAAGGACGCATATGTGGATGCCCTCTTCAGTAGGGCGACTCTTACGGTAATATTCATGAGTCGCAGGCATTCTGACCTAATTTCTTCTGGAGTCATCTGAGGGTTGATTCGGGAAAAAAAGATGGCTTTAGTTTGTCGTATGGGTCTTGAGATCATTGGCTTTATTCGAGAGGCCACTGATGCTCAAGGCATCCTACCACAGCTCCTGTTGGTAGGGTGTTGTGTATTGGTTGTAGAGCCAGAGTTGTAGTGGCTTTTCTCTCTGCGACTAGATGAAGAGGGGGTACGAGAAGTCCTTCAGCATACCTTTTGCTCATATGGTGTGCATTTCTCTTGTGCGTTTTTTTACTCGTTTTTGATCGGCTGTCCGTGATTTGGATAGAGACAAAGTTTGCCCGTCTGGTGTGAAAGGCTTGCTCTTGTGTTTGGCTGAAACTGATGGGATATGGAACCAGATTTGATCCAGAAGCAACAGAAGGCCAATGATGTCTTTTTAGATTTTATGTAGTAGTTTTTTCAATTGGTTTATTAGGGCTGACTGTTTAATGATTTCAAATTTGGGAGGCAAATTCCAGCTTGACAAGAACACTTATACAGAAGTACACTGGGAAGAGCAGTTATACAGAAGTATTAACTGCTCTTCTCAAACTTTATACAGCACTGAGGGGTTGGAAAGCGTTCCGTTTGATGAACTCCCTCCCGTCTTGATAGAATGGCCAACAGTTTTTGTAACGGCTGTTGAAATTGCAATTGTAAACAACGGTTACTCCAAACTCTTTCACACGTGTTTTTATACATATATAAAACAGATGTGCTCATGTTGCCAATATATGGAGAGTAGAAATATTGCCAATACACTGTTCCCTTATGAAAGATGGCGTTGCTTGGTACCTAATATATTCGATCTAATCGACACACAGCAGTAGCGGGTGATCTGCTAGTATTGCCTTTTATGGCCTGTACGCTTTATGTCCCGTCATCCCCGGAGGGGTTGTAACTTGCACGTTCAGTTATAGATAACATGGCTCTTTTTGGGGGTGTAGCTTGTTAATTTAACTGGTGCTCATATTTTTGCTATTAGCAACAATGACAAGGGGATGCTGTCCCGTGCTTGCCGCTGAGTAAATGGAGGGGGGGGGGCTTTGCTTGTAAAAGGATGAAGAATGGAGAAGGCGGATGACTGAGTTGATCCCGTTGTCGCTACATATCACTACAAGGCCCAATAAACAGTTTGTCTAGGGGGAGGGAGAGTAGGAGAAAACTACGCTTCGAGGTCACCTACCGCACGCTGCACTATCTCACATGATTTAAAAGCTTTGTTGTCAGCCCTTATCTTCGGCAGTCCCTTGTGTTGCCCTTGGTAGAAACGATGTTAGTACTTTAAGCTTCCTGTCGTAAAGAGATTACGCATGCGCTGTGACTGCTCGCGATCTGGCTGCAAAATTTCCCTACTTCCCTTAAGTAATCTAGGTCTCAAATAAGTAATTAGCGTGATCATTTTCAAATTGCTACCATGTCGAAGTTGTTCCGCAGTTATGACCTTTTCATTTGCCATCTTTGAAGTGTCTTAAACCGCAACACTGACTTGCATTTCACTCTAACAAATGAATTTAGCGGTTAAATTCCGAACATTGAGGACAAGATTAGCTTGTCTTTTCGGAGGAATTTTTACTATGCATGCGAAAGCGATCTTTGCTGTTTAAGTATGTGCGTGCTGATTTGTGCAACACGAGAGATCTGCGCAAGAAGACTTAATAAAGGAAGCTGGGTAGCTTCTCTGCTGTACACTCTTTAATCAAGTTCGTGTTGGTATTTCACTGACAGCTGTTCGTGCAAAAAAGAACACCTTTATTAGGTCGAGGGGGGGCGATGTTTATTTAAAGTTAATACGAGACTCGGCTTCTGGCTTCATCCTTCATCTTACCTCGTTCCTAATGAGCTGTTATTATCCCGCATAGTGTTCCTTAATGTCTCGTGCAACTAGCACAAGTAACAGCTGTCGGTAGCAACGCGAACTGTTAGTAAATGACACACGCATGCACCCCCCCTTCTCCTTTCAAGGCGGCCAAAAAATCAATACTTCCCTTCCGCTTCCTGGGGAGAGTGTTGTTTATCCTCCCCCACACACATTCATAGACCTCGGGGTTAGTGGAGACAAACCTTCTTGAGTATGACGCTTAAAGGATTTCGACGGCAACTCTCTGTGGGACAGGTGGTGATACATCACTATAATGGGTGGAAAGAGGGAGGGAGTGAGGTTTACTATTTGTCACTGTGGGGTTGCTTCCTATCGCAAGTCTGGTTATGCGGCTAACTGTTGGTCAAAGGTCGGATTTATTTTCAGAATGTTCATAAGTGTTGTGAAGTGGAGACCTGGAAATCCCTCGAGCCATTTTTCCTCCTCTTTTCCCGTTGGACTGTATTTAATTTTATTTTCCCCCTTCCTTGATGTACATGAGCTTTGTTTTGTCTGCTACATCCACAAAAATCAATAATCGGCAAAATTCTCTTTAGGCGCGCATTTTCATTAGCTTGCTCCCCCCTTCCATAGTTTCTTAATGTGTGTGTGTGTGTGCGCGCGCGCGCGCCGTTCTGTGATCTTTAATTGCAATTATCTTACGATTATAACTAATAATAGAAAACATAACTTCTCAGAAATAATAGCATTACCTACATGCTGAATGCAAACCATAACATAATTAATAATCTTCGCAATGGCAGGAGTTCGACTTGAGAAAACCCATTACAGTTGCCTATAAAATAAATAAATTTTCTGTTTATACTCCAGGACGACCAACGAGGAGTTTACAAGATACACAGAACATAAGAAACAGCACCGTATTCAGCAGTCACGGGTTGAACTCCGGTCACTCAAGGCACGTGTACTTGTTCACCCGCGCGCCTTCGTTTACCAACTATATCAACTATATAAAACATAACTGTACATGGCTCCTGCCATGTACAGTTATATTTTCAGCACCATTTTCAATGCTATTTTAATTAGTTACTCTTTTGACACGTGCTTTTCTGAGTATTTAATGTTCATTTTATAAAGGTGACTAGTATATTAATATTCTACGATGATCTGTGAAGTATGAAAGTTTGTGAGTAATGAACATATAAATAATCGCTTTAATTTAAGTAAATGTTTCAATTATATCTTTTACATTTGGTTTTAGTTGCTATTGGCAACAGTGATCTTCGCAACATACTAACACTTACCTGACTAGGTTTGGTAAGTTGTAAGTATGGTAGTTGTAGTAGACTAGGTTTGGTAAATATGCTGCTCAGGCCGATTATATGATTACTTAATTATATGAGTTTTAAGTTTTTAATCTACTCATGTAGGACAGTATTTAACTTCGTTTTCTGCTGTACACCAAATAAACATCTATTTATAAGCAATCTGAACCGCATCCTCTCCTCCCCCACCTCTCTCTCTCTGTTTTTCCATCTGCGATTCTGGACAAGATTGTGAGTGAATGAATTTATTCTTTGAGGTCTTCCTCTTCTCTGTTATTTGAGTCCCAATACAAATAAATAGTATCGATTTGAGGTCGGAGGACGCTCCTAATTTACATTAGTAAGTCTACCGTAGCCAAGTGGTCAAACGCGAGGGTACATGAGGTTGAGTTGACAGGGTTCAAGATCATGTAACCACTAAGTACGGCTATGTTCTTTTATATGTGAACTATTCTGACATTGTGGTCGTCCCGACTGTTGAGTATAAACAGAAATACAAGAAGAAAATTTGTTTTTATTTTACGAAATAGGTCATAACAAACAAAGCCATAAGTTCTGTTGTTATTAGCACCTCCCTGTCAGTGGAATAAACGGACCGGGAAAGGAAGAAGAAATATATTTAAAAATTAATGCAAGAATTTTATTTTGTATTTTAGAATAATTACGGTTGTAGAAAGGAGAAAAGGAATCATTACTGAATTTTGAGTGATACCAAATTAAACACAAAAAATCGCAACCTCTGTGGTAACTGCTCTCGCAGGTAATTTCTTTCCCTTTTCGGTTTATGTCCGAATTACGCTCTTCCTTTCACTCACTCAGTAGCGTACCACTTGATTTCATGCAGTGAACAGTACGATGAGAAACACCATTTCAGTTTATTGGTGTCCACTGTTTTTTTTTCACCACGACTCACTTGGAATTCATTAGACAGCGTTATTATGAAGGTCTTTTTTTTTTTTTTTTTTTTTTTTTAAACACCCACGCGTCTGTTGAGAAGTGATAAACTGGATATTAAAAAACACAACTTGTAAGTGTTGTTCAGAAAAACCCAAAATGTTTTTTAATAAAAAATTATCTAAATTTCATACTTTTGTTGATGGGACGTTTATGGATCCAAGTATTAGAAAATACTAGATTCGCGGCACACTAACTGTAAAAATACTCATTATTGAACAATGATTCCATTCAATGTAAGTCCTAATCCATTCAAATCCGGATTTTTGTTCCAATTTGCAAGATGCGAAGTATATATTGCGGAACATACAGCACAGACTGATTGTATTACAAGTTAGCAGTTATGAAAATGTACCATCCGGTCGGCATCTTGGCTCTATAAAGATACTTAATTCCTTACATATCTGTTCCATATTTATAGCTGGATATCTCCATATTTATCCCATTTTCTCTACTGTTTTGTTGCAGTTAGATAGATGCTCGACTCAAATTAAATCCTTCGTGTAATATTCAATAAATCCTATTTACGTGCTGTGCATTACTAAATTTCGTAATAGGATACAGCGGAGTGTTCATGTGACATTACACAAATAGTTAAGTTTCGTGATGGGAAGGCGAATTTCTGCTTTGCACCTAAATCTGCAATTTCATGCATGAACAGTTGGCAGTGTATCTGTCCATTGGGCTGTATTAGCGAAGTTTGATAACCTAACGCGCTTCGCAAAGTCATTGTAGCTACTGCTAGCAATAAACTTTGACAGTGAATGCATCAAATATTTACACGAACTTACAGAAATAAAGAGATATTTCCTCCTATGACTTAAAAAGAATCGAGTCGAATTCATTTCTTCAAAATATACCATAGAAGTAAATTTCTTTTTAGATGTTTCAAAATCAATTGCTTGGCGTCCTCCCAGGAAAGAATCACTATCTATCTAAAATGCATTAGTCATGTATAGGTGCTTGAGCTTTTAATTCATTGCAATGGTCAGCAGTACAGAAATACAGTATTTAATAGTATGAATTCATTGTTTCATTGTAATAAATACGAACCGAACAATTATTCTATCTTTAGTTAGTCATTGTTGCATTCATTTTATTTAATAGAAAAAAAGAGAAGCTCTTGTGTCATTAATGTGCTCTTAATAAGTTTATTTGCTGTACAGCAATAACTGCTTCAAAAAATACTCTACTACAGGGACAAATAACTGTCACATTAAGACAGCCAGAAAATCAATTTGTTCGTCCATGTGTGTTGTCTGTAAATTGCATGTGTTTTCTGGTCGAGTTGCGCGTTTTGCTTAACGAAAAAGGGCAGGGAGAAATAACATTGCTATCCACACCTGAGATCGACTAACTCAGCCACGGAGTGGGAGAAAAAAAAAAAGAGGCATTAAAGTTCCTCGCATTATTGACGGAATTCGAACCTGGGCTTTTTCGATTATAACCACTGTGCTAAGCGCCCAGACTCTACCTGACTTATAAAGAAAGGAAATACTAAACCACTTAAAAAATACAGCAAACTCCTGCTTTCTTTTAAAATCTGGATTTTAAATAAACGAACACTACTTTTTCTAAATGAATAATTAAAGAAGAAGAAGAAAGAAGTGGGAATTCACAAGGGCATCAACGCTTGTGAACTTCAAAAAAGAATGGCATTTCAGTCATTGACCGTTATCTAGCCGAGTGCCAATGGATGTCCCTATACGATCCGAATACGTAGTAGACAACGAATAGAACTTAAGAAAGAAAAGATGTCTTGCCACCGTCCCCTATAGTTAAATAAGCAAACATAATAAACCAAATTGCAAATTTACACGTGATGCCGTCACAATCGACACTGCTAAACGAAATGTAAATTAACATTGAACTAAATCATAATAAACAGAGTAACATAATTAACTAAATTAAAATAAAATCATAAATAATTAACTTAAATTTAGAAAGAGGCATATTGGCCACGCCCCGATCAGGCTTTCCAGTTCGTCCAAAAGGTATTTCATCGGATTCAGATATGCAACCCGGGTTCACAGGCGAATCCTTGGACCTTTTTTCTTCAAACTTGGTTTTCATACTATTTACTGTACGGATGAAGCATTACCTTGCTAAGAACATGGAAAGCCCATCTATATAGAACTGCCAGAGTGTGGACACTATGAAATTATTCAAGATGTCGGTGTGAGGCTTGTGAGCAGGAGCTCGCCATGAAATCCCATGTGGTACCTATGAACTCCCTATGAACCATGGACGCATTTATGGGCACTCCTGTGAATATCTGCTGCTCCAACTTAACATTTTCCAAAGATGTCGCTCGGTTCGCATTCACTACTTTCTTGATTGGTGATTCATGTCCACTAGCTTTGTTTTTACCTATCTGATCGTTTGCCTAAACCTACTGTACATATCTTCGTTCTTCCATCTTTTCATTACATCGGCCAGGGTGACGTTGCAATGTTCAAACGTGCAGCTGATTAAGCATCTAAAATTCGTATATGCCTTGCTGCAACTTAATCTGCTTGTTCTTGATATCGCTGCTATTGCTTTCACACTTTCAAAACCTGTTCCTACTTTTCAGACGTATCCTTCGCAGAGTTCATTATATTACAATGTCTATATACTTTTGATACGGTAGCATGTCATATATTACGAGTTGAAAGGCCCTCGTGGGTAGCACAGTTGGTAGAACCACCGTCGTCCCCACACCCGGTGGAAAAAACCTGAGTTCGAGTCTCGTCGATGATGTGAGGAATTTTTATGGGCCTTTTTTCACAACGTGGATGAGTTAGTCTGCCTCAGGCGAAGGTTTCATTGTTTTTTTCTCCCGAAAACTCGGTTTTTTCGTCCAGTAAAACAGAAAATCGACCTCAGAACACATGCAATTTACAGACAATATACACGGAACATTATGGCCTCAATCGTCGATGCTCCTAAAATCCTAATACAACAACTACTACGAGTGAAAGGTTTCTCTTTCACACTCATAAAATACTCACGTGCCATATGTACTCTATTTGACGCAAGAAAAGAAATCATTTCGTAGTAAATGCGCTTGATGGAATGCACGAGGCATCTGATCAGCAGATAGTAAGATAATGTCGATTCATCTGCTAACCCGAAACATGTTTCGATCTTTGTGTTTATCAGCTTCTCTCCATTTGAACTGGTATTCCCAACAAGACACAATTATTAGTCTATGGTCTGTGCGGAGGTTGTTCTACGATTCAGCACCATTCCCTAGGCAATTATCTCACCTTTCTGTATTAATGTTCTAATTAAGAGGAACAACTGATTGTAAACATCAACACTAATACCAATACTGAAGTTAAACAGGCGTAGAACCGCTTGATCTTAAAGTGGTTTCCTTCGAGAGGCCTTTAATCATTGCAAATTGAATAAAGTGGAATTCCTTTCCAACGTCTAAACAACAACAGTAATGATTAGCAGGATTGCATAATCGATGAAAAGCACTGTAGGGAGTGAATTTTAACATCGCGGATTCACTTCTTTTAAAAAAAAAATAAATAAAATAAAAGTTTCTTTCCAAAATCAATTCTTTTTCACTCATGTTCAAACATATATAATCTAGGAAATATTCCAGACGTGAGTATATATTGCTTTTTATCCCCCCTGCCTGCTACCAAGAAAACTAAAGTCCCTTCCCTACATATTTTGTCTCTCTCTCTCTCTCTCTCTCTCTCTCTCTCTCTCTCTCTCTCTCACACACACACACACACACACACACACACACACACACACACACACACACACACACACACAGAATCTTCTCGTAATTTGTGGAGCACTTAAGTGGGGATACCACCAATAACTCACACGCCGAGTGTCAGCGCTATGGCCGCAGTTTGCGAACTCACACGTAGAATATTAAATCTCATCCTCTCAATTGGCTGGCATACCGACATGTAAGAACTATATCTTATGGCTGTATCTTACGTGATGGGAGGAGGAGAGGGGGTAGAAGAAATGATCAGGCATTCCAGGCGCTTACCAAGATTCACCTGTCTGCTCATAACCTTGTTATTCTCCCTTGCATGAAGGCGAACGCATCCTAAGTAAATAGCACAGGTGTGTCGAACAGGAGACAGTGATCTACAAGTCACGTGAAAGGAATATGTTCGACACGTGATGAAATTATAGCTTCAGATGACTGTGTTTAAAGGGACGGACGGCCATCGTCCGAATGGTTTGTACTCCGGTGAAAGGGAAAGAGAATACAAATGAAATGAAAAACGCTATCGTTCCTTTAAAAGAGATAAGAATTACTTGTATGTATTGCAGTCATCTGAAAGCATAAACTCCAATTTATTACTTTAGCAAGTGCTCGCCACCGAATTTTTAAACTGTCGAGGCACTGTTTTAAAATCATCTGTAGAGGGAAGAAGGTTTCAAAATTATGTCAAAGGTCCCGAAGACCCTAAAATGTATATTGGGCCATTTTCGTTAATGTTACCTGAAGTTCTTGTTGCCTACCAATAAATTTCAGTATGATGGATAAGGATTGTAAGAATTAAGAATTGATTTTCTTATTAATCCAATGCGTAGACGTTGCCCCATCAAATATAAAATAAAATAAATAAATGAATAATCCAGTAAAATAGTGCAGGTTTTTACTAGTCGTGGTCAATGTGTGTCCTTAAAGCATAAAAGCTGAAGTTCTTCAGGAAAAATGCGAAAAACGCAACAATCGCAATCTTACTACTCTGACAGAAGCCAACTTAGTTGTAGTTTTAAGAGCATTAGCCACTAAAGCCATGTTGCTCCGTGTATACTGTCTTTAAATTGCGTGTGTTCTGTGGTCGATTTTCCATTTGCTGTACAAAAAACCAGAGTTTTTGGAAGTAAAAACTATGCTGTCCTCACCTGAGACCGACTAACTTAGCCAAGTTATGAAAAAGGCCCATAAAAATTCCTGACGTCACGACTTGAGGAATTTTTATAGGGACTCGAACTCAGGTCTTTTCCACTCGGTGTGAGGAGAACGGCAATTCTTCCAACTGTGCCACACACGAGGGCAAGCCAACTCAGAAACTGATACTGATGGTTCTATTAATAAATATCTGGGCGTTGGTGGTCCCAGATTAAATTACTTTGCCTTATTCTAGAATTGTGATGTTTATTATGAAAAAATTAAAGGAGGCTTATCTTTAATCAGTTTATGCTGAAAACAAGTTCTGTGTTTATACTTCTGGATATCCATATAGGTCTTATTTACAGCAACCATACACGGCGGTCAGTATTAACAACAGACAGAATTCTGCGATAGAAGTGCAGAATTCTCTACCTTCACGCTGGCCACCGACACTTTATTGTCAAGATTAATATGTTAACAAGTTGATAATTTGTTAGGACGCTGTTGACTTCATAAGAGTCGCTAGTGTGGCGACCTACCTCCTCGTGGTGGGGGCGGAGACGCCGTCCCCGCCGCGAGCCCAATGGTCGTTCTATCTTAGTCAATTTCCATTAGAATGATGACTTATGGTGAATACTATACTAAAATTGTTGATTAACAATAATAATACTAACCTTGGTTTAGATGAAGTAGCAGGTAATGACCAATCTATTAATTGCATATGTTCGGAAGCAGGGGAGGCAACTAAGGTTCATACATATGACAAATGGCCACCGATACCTCTAATATATTGGAACAAAGATTAGAAAATACTGACTTGGTGAAAAGGATCACGCGCAAGGACTGGGGCCTTTGTTTTCGTTCCATCACCCTGCTCCACAAGGTAGTTTTCTTGCCTCTTATTTGTTATGGGGCTGTTGTCTGGGCTTACAGGGCAACACTTGTCAGGAATTCAGAGAAGTTACAATCAATACAACGTACGTGCTCCTCACTATCTCTAGGTCATGCTGTACTGTTAGTACTCCTGCCCTCTAGATCGTGGTGGGCTTCTTTCTCCTTGATTTGGAGGTCATCCGAAGCGGGCTTTCGTACTGGCTTAAGAAAAGTACTCTAACCACTATCCTAAATTACAGTGTGAACCTGGCAATTGAGCCGAAAATCGAAAAAAAAAAAAAAAGAAAAAAAAAAAGAAACATCTCGAATCACTTTTATCAGATCTGGCAAGCTCGTTGGGATTCCACTCCTAATGGTCTTGTCACAAAGAGATTCATTTCTCCAAATAACTTTCACCAGCCCTTAGCTTCCCTCCTGGTTTGCTCGTAGTCTCTTTACCTCCTTCATTCTCACTGGCTATGGCTCCCTGAACGCCAGACGTGCTGAACTTGGCATCATTGAAGATCGTCACTGTTCCTGTGGGCTCCTAGAAAGCTGGGAGCATATCTTTAACCACTGCGCATACTAGGAAGACTCCAAAGCGCGACTTATTACATCCATGAGAGAGGGCTTCCACCCGGACAAGAGCACTTTTTCCTCGCTGGCCAGGACAGTTTCACACAGTTCTCCCAGGAAATGTTCACCAAACGTAGAACCAACCTGAGAATCCAGGTCAACTTGATTCCAGCTCAGTGTAAAGATTAATACCAAAACTCGACAATTTAACTG
This sequence comes from Mastigoproctus giganteus, assembly GCF_048544385.1. NCBI lineage: Eukaryota > Metazoa > Arthropoda > Arachnida > Uropygi > Thelyphonidae > Mastigoproctus > Mastigoproctus giganteus. The sequence goes on from NC_143575.1 coordinate 198,539,894, forward strand.
AACTTGACTTATATAATAATCTAACTCAGTGCTACTCAAAGTGTGGTCCGCGGACCGGTGCCGGTCCGCGACGAATTGGAAATAAAAGGAACTGGTCTTTCACCGGGTGTAAAAGGCCCGGGTTCGAATCCCATCGATGACGCGAGGAACTTTAATGGGCTTTTTTTCACTCCGTGACTGAGTTAGTCGGTCCCAGGCGTAGATAGCAAGGTTTTTCCCCCCAGAAACTGAGGTTTTTTTGTCCAGCAAAACAGACAAGTCGACCATAGAACACACGCAATTAACAGACATAAGACACAGCACGGCAGATGAATTTAATTATTCGGGTGGCCTAAAAATAATAGTTTCTAGGTCCTTCACCACGGATAGTTTGAGAAGCACTAAAACCAACACAAGGTTTTAGTGCTCCACTTGTATACCTTGTTGTGGGACAGGTGGAACTGTCATCTTTGGAGGCCGACCGGGCTAGCCGAGTGGGTAAAGTACCTGCCCGGCAACCCAAAGGTCGCGGGTTCGATTCCCGCCTCGGGCTTGGATCAAAGTACTGCAAAAACCTTGGGAGGTGCAATATGGCCACAGATGCCGATGCGCCAACAACTACCAAATCAATCAATCAATCAAACAGTCATCTTTGGATGACCTGTGCCATTATGGCTCTCATCTTGTGTAGCACTCTAGCCGTGCAATCCTTTCTCTTGGCCTGGATGGGCTCTGCAACCCAGGGACATCCAAATTCTTCGGCCCTCTCTACTTCACTCATCTGTGGGACGCATTCTCACCTACCATTACTCCCCACTTTCAAACTATCTCCCACGCTCATACTTTAATTTCTTTTTTTTTTCCTTCTTTTTTTTTTTTTTTTTAAAGGTACCCGTATAAAGCCCAGACAACTCCTGGGATTGCCTAGCCAGAGTTCTTTCTCTGTGTTGCACTACCTGGCCTTCCTCCATCCGGTTAGTGACGGGCAACGAGGGATCCCAGGGGCCCACGGCTAAATGGTCAGAAGAATAACACAGCCCTACACTTACATATATGCATTCTGGCCTTTACAGGGAACTGCATGTATCACAGAACACAACGCGGAGTTGAGGGAGACCCCCGGCGCTGCCAGACAATAAACACTAAATCACTAAGTCAGTGGCCACCCGACCACACTTGTCAACTGCAGATCCGAACCAAAAATCCTTAATAGAGGATTGAGCACTGCTTAAATAGTATTAACTTCAGAAATTTCTCACCAAGCTTTAAATCATAAAATAAATAAAATTATAATAAACCAGCTTGACTGCGTACTAAGAAATCTCAGATAGGAACTTGGACTGATTGCGTAGCAATCTTCTTTTTTCGCTGTAGATTGTTTCCTTCTTTTGCATGACTTTCTAACCTTAAACATTGGGTAGCGGTTTCGAGCAATAACAGACAACTATTCTCCTTCCTCGAAGATAAATTTTCTTGATGTTAGGTTTGCAAGCCATAGATCATCCTGTCATCACACACAATGAGCGTTTCGGGGAGCTTCGTTCCACAAGAAAACTGGCTAATGCCGATCGAAGTAAACATTCTGAATGCTGACAACTAACTGTGTTAATGGCACAACAGTGATTGGCCAACAGTTAAAGCCCTTTCTTCTCTCTTTATATCCGATTTGTTCTAGGGCAGGAATGCGGATTCCTTCTGACTTACAGTACATTTCTCATTGCCCTGTAAATCTGATACTTCTTTGTAGACATCATAAATATGAACTGAATATCTCATTTGTCAGGTTTTCCATTCTTTTGATACTGAAAAGGCCCTATTTCGCCGTTCGAAATAATTTTAAACAAGGAACCTGACTTTTCTTTTTGGCTGTTCATAACGATTATCAATATGTCCGTTGGTTTTTTTCCAAGATTGAAAACAGTGGTATGTGAGCAAATATTTCTTCATTTTCATAAGTGCAAGTTTTCTGTTTAAGCAGATGGGGGGTGGAGATTTATGATCGAAAATTAATTTTAAATATCGATTTATATATTTTCTATTTTTGTAAGCTACTGTACATGACCAACTCCTTACGTGATCTTCTCTATATTTAAATCCTAACTTAATAAAGTTTTATTCGTTTTTATATTTTCGTGTACCATCGCCTGCTCGTAAATTTCCCCCCTCCCCTTCCATTTTGTTTCCATATACAAGCATATAAATGTTAAGGAGATTGCCTGTTTCCTCAAGAGATGGGGAGGGGGATCCAATGAAAAATTTACGCATGATAAATGAGGTGCTGACGTAATTGCTGCGCGTTATCTGCGTGACATGAGCCTCTCGCTGTTCGCGGAACGTGTTATGTGGATTGTCTCGATCCAGCGTTGAACCAGGCAGTATTTCAAACATATGAATATAAATAAAATAGTTTGCATGTTTTAGCTGCAATGTTTCGCGAAAAATGCGCTCGGTAAAGGCCTTTTTTATGGTGGAGTATTTCGTAGCAGCATTATACATACACTTAAGTCTCTCTCTCTCTCTGTCTCTCTCTCTCGTTTTGTGTAGCGGGAATTAATTCAATTTATTATTTAGACTGCCACGGTTGGTTTATATAATGTAGCATTTGCTAATGCGCATACCATTTATTTAATTAATTATCTTATTTTCATTTACCTGCTCGTATATTTTCTGCTTTTTTTTAATTCTCCAGATTGTACTCTTTCAAGTAGGGATGACTACGCTAAATAAACATGTCTTATTTTAATATGTGCGTTTAAACTACTGCTTTATAAAAAAAAAATGCCAATCGATAATTAACTAATTTTCTGCAAACCAATTTTCATATTTCGTTTTGTAATTTTTCTAATAGCATTACAACTCAGAGATCACACGTTGTCTGAAACGTGTTACTTCTCCTTACAAAACTGGTAGTTTCTCTTTAAGTGTGCTTTGAATTATGTAAATATACTTTGTCCTCCCAGAAGAAAATTTCTATATTTCCTGCTTACGGGTAAGTATACTTGCTGTTCTATATAGCTTTTCATTTATATGCGTCACAGAATGGAAGTGTTATCTTAATTCTGTTCACCAGTGTAATTGACTTTAATAAACTTTATACTGTATTATTCGAATGAAACTCTAAATTTTATCTCGTAAACAAGATTTTAAGTAACACTCAATAACTCATTAATTTTAATGATAACAGCCTCGCCTTTCTCATGTGTAGAATCGTTATGATTCCTTCCTGCTGCCAATGAAGCTTGATTTCTACCCTCTGTTTAATTAATAATTATTTTACTTCTAATTTATAATTGATAACTTAATTACAAAATAATTGTCGCTAACAATAAATCTGAGAGGGTAACGAATGTAACTTCCAATCCTCCCTAATTTATAATTCTAATTCTGAATTAGCACATCTGTGGTGATCTTCACAGCGGGTCAAGTCACCACCCCGAATCTCTACGTCTAAACGATTCAGTTTCTGTGCAACAGGTGATCATGTATCAACACACATTCTGAATGCGGAATAAAGATGATACTAAAGGTTGTACTGACGGTGGGCTCTTCCATTTGGGGGAGTAACTGTAGTTTTAGGCTGCCTTGAATTATTTGTACAGGAGAAAAGCTGCTACAGTAAATAATATCGATGTTACTCCCAGTATCGATGCAGTTCCTTAAGAATGTTGAAGAGAAGCAGAGAAATGACTGGAAGTTTGGGGGAGGGATGAAAGATAGAAGCTTTGTGAGAGAATAACCAGTTAAATGTAGATGTAGTTACCATAGAAACTTGCAAGCGAACAGCACTGGAATGATGAGGAGTGAATATAAGAACTCCAATAAGCTTACGTATGTATATGGCACACGTATGGAGAGTGCTGGGTAATGGCACGAGCTACGTAAAACGAGTGACAAGGAGTTTTTTCACGCTTTAAAGTACACACTCATCTTCCAGCTAAATGTGGCATTTGTAGATATATCTTCGTTGTGTTTTTAAAACTCCTGTAGCCTTATAGACGGTACATATATCAAGGAAAGGTGGAAGAGAGAGAGAGAGAGAGAGAGCGCTTCTCTTTTCTTTCTGCTATGAATATTTGAGTCTCATCCTTCTTGCAGATGGGCATTTGTATTCTGTCCGTTGTCTAAGCTTCTGATTCATGTCCGACTCAGAACGACTGGCGGGGGAACAATAACGAGACTTGTGTTTCATGGACGGACATTTGTTAAAGCTCTTGGAGGCGGATAGTGTCTCGCTCTTGGAAACGTAGTTTTGCCAGGTTGGATTCTTTATACATGGTTTTTATTGTGGTAGTTGTTGTCAGAATTAGAGCATGGTACTGGGGAAAGATAAAGTGAATACTGGAAAGAGAGAGCAAATAAGTTTGATTCACGGAATATGGAATTTCCAGACGAAAAGAAAGATAATGGTGGAGGACTGAATAAAAGGCCGGAATGATAGTCATTATTCTGCCTACTATACAAATCATACTGCAGGCAGATTATTTAATTCCGTTGTTTTTATGGAACGACAAGTATGAAATTAGCTTTAGTCTAAATTGGAACGTGACGTAATGTGTACTGGATAATTTGGAATATTCATTTTCATATTTCTGTGCTAAGTGCGTAAAGTACCAATTCTCTTCAAGTCTGTACGCATGTAATAACTGGAACCCCAGTGGACGGATTTTCACGAAATTTTACATTTAGATCCTTTAGAAAGATTTCCAAGTCAAAAAAAGGACAAAATTCAAAACTTTTTTTCTTTTTAAATAAAATCTTGCTTCTCTATGTAAATGGAAGTATTTTTTGGACTCTTGAGAATTGCATAATAAGGAAAAGTTGGATCGACACCAAATTTTAAGTGCGTGTTCTGTTAGTTCCCGAAAAGGTTTTAGAATCAATTCTGATTCTAAAACCCATTCCTTACAGATGTTCAGGCCTTACTCGAGAAGGAAAATTCAGATCTGGTAAAATTCTCAGCATATGTTTTTTTAGTCCGTAGGGAGGTTTCAAGCTCAATTCTGATTTTATATATCTTCCCATTCTCCCCCTACAGAAGTATACAGTATATATAAAGCAGTAAAGGATACTTTTTGCCTCCTGTTTTGGTGCATTTGTCATACCTTGTTTATTCATTTTTGTTTTTTGTTATTTTTTCCCCGTCAACTGTTACTTTGACTTTAAATAACATTTTATATATATATATATATATATATATATATATATATATATATATATATATATATATATAAATGTTATGTTTTGGGTGTTAGGACATAACTGAGAAGGATAAGTCGGATCGACGCCAAATTTCCAGCGCACGTTTTTATTTTATTTTATTTTATTTTTTGGGGTGGGGGGAGTTTCAGGTTCCACAACCCTTCAGTGCCTCCATACAGAAACATTGATATAATTTGAAAGAGAAATCCATTCTTTTTCAGCATTTTAGGATTTATTTAAAATATTCCTAGAGATCTTTGTTCCAAATTTCATGTAGATATGTTAACTCATATTCCCAAAGCATTCTCCTGTCCATTATAGATAACCATTATGTGGACATCGTGCGGCGATGTTTGGGTAAACACTACAGTATAGAACTACTACACTTGTAAATAAAGTACAACTGGAGTATACTGAGGTATGCTATTTGCTAATCAAATGTGGTGAAATGTAACGCATTGCGTACATAGCTTGTCTTATCTTTTCTTTCTACACATTAAAATAATTTTCCTCCTAGTGATATTTATTCAGCCAATGGGAGAAGAGGGATGCGGGTTACGTGGTAATAAACAAATAAACGCAACAAATAGTAAAATACGTAACAGGCTTGTTTTACTGTGGTAAAACAAGCTTCTGTTTAAGCATGGTCATGCTAGATAAACCTCGCGCACGCGCTGTGTTTATCTAACATGACCACGTGGTACTATTCCTGATTTGCATATGTAGCGTATTTATGTATTCATAGCTGAGGAAGAGACACACACAGTGTCGAAAGCGTCTGTATTTTATTTTATCAAAAGAAGCGAGTGCAGCCCCTTAGCTTAATATTTAAAAAAAAAAAAAAAAAAACGGCTATTTATTAATCTCACAGACTTTTATGTATTTCTTACGCTACGAACCCGAGAAATAATCCTTTTAAGGATCAATTTGATTATATCTGTATGTAAATGAAAGTATTTTCGGACTCTTGGCTACAATTAAGAAAAAAAAAATAATAAAATAATAATAAATAAATAACTAAATAAATAATCAATACACATAAGAGCCCAGACATATCTTAGTTCGGATTTCTAAAGTACCAGAGTGTAAACAATTTTAAATTTCAAGTAATATTGTTATTTCAGTTTGATTATTAATTTATAAAAGAACTTTCCTGTACAAGCAGCAATAATAGAAAAATACGTATTTTTACTTAATTTCTCATTTTACTTTAAATGTTCTACATTTTTTCCATGACTTTAATGTTTACTGACTTTCATACTTTATTTTCAAATATTTTAATTTTTGACATTTCTCGAGATTAATTTTTTGTATTTTTTTATGAATTTTGTATAAAATAAGTTTTTATGCATACAAATTTCATAGAAGTTTTTATGTATAAAAAAACAATTCATATCTTAATCAAAAAATGTAATTTCTTAATAATTCAAACAATGCCCTCATTTCCTTTCTTCCTTGCTTCTGGTATTGTCGTCAGTAAAGTTCATCTCCGTAATAAGTGCAATTAGATTCCAGAAGCAAAGCTTGACTAAAAGTAGATAATTTTGAAATTCTCTTTAAAAAAAACACACACACACACACACACACACACACACACGGTAACATAATGTTTGTTATCTTTTTTTTTTATTTCTAAGCATTGAAAAAAGTCTTTGCATTTTCTAATTAGCATTACTGAAGACTAACAGAAGAATGTATCTGATTAAACAGTAAACAACAACGGAAAAAAGACTTAATGACTACGTTCGCAAATAAACCTACTGTCTACAAACAGTTCCTTACAATGTCAATTATATTATCTGTTACATTTCATTAGCATCATACTGTACTATTTTTTTTTTAAGTAAGAAAGAAGTGGACTCTAATGAATATTGATTGGTTTGTAAAATACTATTTTCTTACGCTACGGTTGATGGTTAAACGTTGAAACGCTAATCAAATTTGTAACAGCTCTGGAATAAATCTAATCAACTTGAATAAAAATAAATAATAACCGCTATTAAAAGTGTTCTGTTTCTACATTATTTTAACCAGGTTTGAAATACCAAATCTATAGACAGCGAAGAGAGTACATCAAAAATGATTTCTAGGAAAAAAAAAATAATAATAAGACAGGCACTGAATCTGTTCTCCTGACTAGGAAAATCCTTCGAGAAAACTTAAGTATAGGAGGAAAACAGTAGCGAATCTAGAAGGGAGCAGGTGTTGCCCCTGAACGTTGTACTGCAATAATTGTATTTAGAGAAACGTAAATACGGAGTGTTTACGTTTCTTCATAGTATAATCGGTTTTATATTATTTCCCCGTCCCCCAAAGTGGCACAAGATTCACCACTGATTAGAAAAGTTTCTTTTTCCCGTTTTCAGGAAGCTAGTGACTTTAATTTAAAAATGGAAAAAGGAGTACAATACTTGACACAGTTTAAAAAACCAAAAGAACTTCATGTACAAAAGCAGCAACTATGAAGAAAAATAGTATGTGTACTCTTTATTCATAGCAAGTTTCCAATAGCTTTCAGAGCTAAGAAAGGTCTTCTATAAAAAACTAAAATATATTAAGAGTGGAAATGAGTGGGGAAACTTTTTTTTTTAAGGCGAAACATATAAAAGTGACATGTTTTACTAACATCCTAAATGGGATGATTTATAGGCGCATGCCCGCGGAACACTTTCAGCGGACGTTAATCCCCATAACACAGACTATCCGATGGCCTGCGTCCACTAATCCAGGAGACAAGACATGCGAGTGATTTACGAAGGCCAAAGTGGTAGAAAAGAGGATGGAAAGGAAGGATGGGGACAGAGTTTGAAGAGGATATACCCGACCCGAATCTTGATCATTAACTCATAATTGTTCTCTGGCTTTCTTAGCTTTGTGTATGGTATCGACAGTGAGAACGTCTGCTTAATGAATATGTTACAAAGGCATTCAGCGAAACGTCTCTGTGTTGGATTCCCATTATAGTTATGGATAAGAGAAAAATTCATTTACACGAGATATTTTATAAGACGTCTCAGTCACCGCTATTGGTACGGAGATAGGGGAACCCCCTGGGGCCGCTAGATAGTGAACACTTTACCGCTATTGGTTCAACCACATTACATGCAATGAGTTGCTTTTATAGATTCTGCAATACGTACTTGAACTTTTTTTCGTTCCTGAATATTTTAAAGTGCAATTTTATTGTGAGGCAGTGACTTTCGAAACTTTTCAAGTTATGAAGTTCGTTAATTTTCTCCACCTTCCCCGGTGGAAAATTGTAAAATAAATTTATTTTCTGTACATGTAGATTTTTATATTATATTATATTTTATTTTTAAACCAAATTCCTGAACTTGTTTACTAATGTGTTTATTAATTTTTAGACCATCTGTCTCTAACTTTTAATCTTAAGCGAGCCCAACTGTTAAAAATAAAATCAGAGGAGCTAGAATTTTAAACAATACTAGAGGATCAGCTAGAATTTTAAACAATACCAGGAATGTGCTGCTGTAGTGTTCTGTTGGGTTCGCCAAACATGTTGTTAAATTTTGGTTATGCTATGTGGGATAAGTAGCTCGTAGCGAGCTACTTATTATTAATGATCTATCAAATATGTTATTATTACATAGCGAGTCTGTTGTCAATTGATTGGCATTACACTGCTGGATGTTATTATGTGCTGATCGGAAGCCGAAAACATCGCACTAAATATGTTCGAAATAATAAAGATCAATTGGAGGGTCAGAGTTACTGCTTCTTTACGGGAATGTAAAGGGAAGCAAATTATTGTAGGGCTGCATAAAAATATATTCGAAGTAACTTTTGTTGTCTTTTGGGAGTCCATAAGTGACCATTATGGTGTAGCCAAATGTTACCGATTTCTGCCACAATACTACTTTCAGTCTTAAGTGCATTTGGGAATATTGGACTTATATAGCTTCTTGAGGTCTCCGGTGGCCTATAAGATGACTGTTCTTCGAAGAGCCATTTGGTGGTAGGGGAAACGGAACTCTAGGAATGTAGATGATTCGTGTGTTTTGGTTGTAAATCTATAATTTTATGATCTGACCTCTCCAGCATCCATCTTTGATTTCTATAATAAAACCAGACAAATAAGAAACCACCCGGTTAGTTGACAGAAACCTTGCACTTTTTGCCTATATCTGCCTTTCCAGGTAGATATTCATGACTACCGATAATGTGACTATTTATAATTATCTTCTGATGCATCATCTGTTCACAGTAATGAAACGCAATAAAGACACGCATTCCAGTTGAGTTCCTTGGTTAAAGTGTCTATAAATAAACTCTCAGTAAAGCACATTACTGCGCTGCACGCTTGCGTTCTAACCTGAAACAAGTAGTAAAATTTATTACCGTTCTCTCGTATCGAGAGGGTTTTAATGTGAGTCTTCCTCACGTGCGTGCATGAGCAGTGACTGTTAGACATAATGATGTTTAATATACACGACATTCGTGTGAGTGGGAGGCACTTTTAACAACTCCAGGCTAGTTGAAGGCAACTCTGTTAGCCAGGTGGCTTCTTTTTTATTTATTTATTTTTTTAAAGCGACTGGTGGTTTTTTTTTTTTTTTTTTTTAACGTGACAGTTGATACCAAGGAAATAACTTTAAGGTAGTTAGTTACCTTAAAGTTATTTCCTTGGTGTCAATTGGTATGATGATTAGAAACAGTGCATCCAGAAAAATACTCTGTTGACCGGACTTTGAAGAACTTGTCAAAATAGTGCTTTCTAGATTTTGACTGATATAATTTTGAATAATGACCGGTGAATAACTCCAAATATTATTAGAAAGTGGATATTACTATAATAACTATATTGTTTCTTCTGACATTTCTAAACCTTATAACCGAAATATGGTATTATTATTATATATATATATTTATTTATTTATTTTTTTTTGTTAGATATAATCATGACGGGAGAAAAATTTTTGAAATCATTCATTGTTCTTCTTAGATGGAGAAAAGTTTGAAATTATTTCGTTTGGCCGTTCGCCATTAACAGGAGAATTACTTCATTTGATGAGGTTTTTAATGGGTTCATTGATCGTTTTTGTTGACTCCCGGTGTGGGTTTTATAGCCTCGGTCATTGGAGAGATTGCAACAAGGGGGTTTGGAGAGGAAGATGTTGTTGAGCTGCTCGCAATAGTCGAATGGTCGTCTGCTTTAGCGGCGATAGCCTTGTTAAAAGACGGTCGTTTCGATTTCTTCTTTGTTGTTCGGAGGCTTTGAAGGCGGAAACACGAGATCTTACCACTCTCCGGAAGAAAAAGCTATTACGAAAGACTTTTCATTAATTCTGCCCAGCTCTAGTACTTCTTAAAGTCGCAGGTGGCGCTGATCACATATCGATTATTTGCTGTTCCTCCACCGGTATTAGCCTGGTAATCGGCACTAGTGAACTGACTTTTCTTCCAATTTGCAAGCGTTCTTGGTAAGATTGGAGGAAAAGATCGGCAAGGAGGAGAGAAGAGAAATAAAAAAAAAAAAAAAAACGGGAAAAATTAATGGTTATCGCATTTAACTTAAATCTGGGTATTTATCGACGTTATATAGTCGCGAGAGGAATTCTGCTCTTCATGTGACTTCAGGAACACTTAATGCGCTCTTAAATTAATTACGCTTTTTCCGATAATTACTTTCGCTTCTGTAAGCACGTGCGTATTACAGAAAATGACGTTACAGATCAAATCGTTTTGGCTTTGAAAAGAGAACTCCTTTTCGTAAACTCGAACTGCTTTATTAGTATGGGGCAATAATAAAATCGTTATTCGCCTTAAGGAGAAAGACTCAGGTGTTGTAAGTTGGAGTTTTATAAGCGATTCGATTGGAGCTCTTTAAAATGCAGAAAATGTGATTATACTGCGGTCATTTGCAGGAGTGGATTCTGCGGGTGGGGATATCTTTGATCTCCGCCGGATCGCTTTATTGTCGTAATAATTGTTTTAATCTATGGTCTTCTTACCTCCCGTTAGATGTATGTAAACGAAATCGCGTGCGTAAAAGCCTATTCTATGAACTTATCAACGTTTATTAGCGTGGAATTACTCTGGTGAATGTAGTTTGGTTTTTTTTTTTTTTTTTCTACTCTAGGAAAGTCATTTGTATACTCGCACCAGTCCTGATATATATATATATATATATATATATATATATTTTTTTTTTTTTTTTATATTTTCTTTCTCTCTTTATATTTTTTTCCCTTACTTTCAAAACTTCTGCGATGTTCAATAATACCTTCCCATTTCTGTCCTCCGGAAGTCACTTCTTATAAACTACGGTGCACGATGCATTCGGGTATTTGCCATCCCTGTGGCATTCGGCTTTTGGCCAGCGTGAACGCCTATATTCTGCCCAACGATTTTGTATATTTAGCTTCAAATGGCATTCCTTCCTCCATCAAGAAGAGCCTAAACTAGGAAGAAACCATCTTTTAGCGATGTCTTCCTGGGAAAATATTACGTTTAGTAGTCAAAATAGGTTTGCATTTCGGCTACAAAGTAAACCTACATTTGTATTCGTATCGAGAGGAAGAAATCAAAGTAAGCTGTCGTCTCAAACAACCTACGGAACGTTTTCTCCCTGCAGAATTTTCCAAGTAAATAGTATGCGTGACCTGTTTCGCTGTGCATTCTACCATATCTTTATCAAAATTTGCATTCATCTTAAGCGTGTAAAATTTGTTTAGCGTATCGATTATTCGGTTATCAATACTGCCAGAAGCATAAGATTTTAGTTTACAAAGTGAACAAATGTTACCGGTTACTGAATTAAGCATCTTTGTTAGCCAATTTTTCTGCCTTTTTTATTTACAGTATTTTTTATTTTGCTCCAGAAGGCAGACTGCAGCAATCAGAATTACGCTGCTTAGCATAATTCTGATTGTTACTGTTAGGAATTAGGCTACTTAGCAACCGCTAACAATGGTATTATTAGCCTGTGCAACGCTTTCCAACAATGAAAAATCGTTTCCTTAGAGACGGCCAGTTGCTTTATTAGTTCACAATAATGCAAAAAGAATGAGGCTACGCTAACAATAAAATTATGCTTTTTTCGAATGAAAAAAAAAAAAAAAAAAAAAAAGAGCAATCACTGTTTTGCGAGATTTTGCTCACCACTTCAGGGAACGAAGTCTTATCTTTTAAAACTTTCTACACTGATAGCGACGGGGTTCATTATTTATAACAAAAATTCAAATTTAGTCAATCCCAGATTGCCAATACTTAACAGCCAGTACGAAATTTTATTACTAAACGGTTTCCTAGAATTCCCAACTGGAAGCATTTTATAACATTTCGCTAATTACACCTGCCTTCGAAAAAGCCGCTTCTAGCGATACTTATATTTTACTAGACAAAATTTCCCTTTTATCTGAAAACAATAAGGAAACAGCTTCAGTACTCGTATCTTAAATTACAACTAACAAACTCTAGCCTTGTTATGCAATAGAGCAATTCACGTGGAAGTTGGAAGCGAGAAAAATACTTTATAGAAATTTAGTGGATATTTTTATGCAGTTAATTGGAATACGAAATGCTTTTGAAACGAGCTCAAGAGATTCGTTTTATTTTTTAATGTATAATTTTTAACTTTACTTACACGTTTGGTTACGTATTGTCTTTTCTCTTTAAAGCAACGTGAATAGTTTTATTCTTCATCGCCTCTTTCCATCTCGTGAACTTCTTTAGTTGCGCTACTTTAAATTGTGATTGATGGCATTAGAAGTTTGAACCATCTATGTAATAAACGAGTTCTTCCTTTGGGGTGTTTTGTTTGTTTCTGCCTTTTGTCCTCTTGTGTGTTTCGGTGATTTAGGCAGCTGACTCCGGAGAATTTGCATGAAAAGAGGAAAAGAAAGAAATTAAATCAGTAAACAGTGCTGCTGTGGATGCTAATAGCTCTAGGGTCAGCCCTACGGGAGGTCAGTAAACAAGGCGGGTGAGAGTGCAAGTATCAGTTGTGTAACTTCGTTTTACGCTGACAATACTGTGAACAATTCTTCATTGTCCAGCTGGTTCAGAATGAGACAATTGGGCATGAATTTAGTCGAGATTTCATCTACTCAAATTTTGTGATCTTATTTCTGCTTTCAAGAATGAAACTATCTGACTCCTGATATTAGAGCCTTCCGTGACAGTTGAACTTCGCTCTTCTCGTCTAACTCCATATCGCCAACTATGACATGTGAGACCAGGAACTTCGCGACTATACAGTGGACATCTGGAAAAGGTTGTGATGGTCTCTGGCGATTACGTTTCTGTTTTCACTATATTGGCTGTTGTCAGCATGTACGCAACAGTGTTTGTCTAAATATTGTCCGTGTTGCTGTTGTAACCATGGTAGGTACATTCCCCTTGTTGAAAGAAGCCACAATGGTTTAAGGGCGTGATTCCAAACCTAGTTATGCAACATATTCTTGACCCACCATCTCCCGCAGATCTCAACCCCATCGAGTATAGAATCGGTGAGATGAGATCGAACATGAACGAATGTCGAACCATGTCCAAAAGAGCTCAACACTTTATTAAGTGGTTAATTATATTTTTGTGGGTTATTGATGGGATGGCATTTGAAAGTTTTAGGGATGGGAACCAAAAATAAAGGACAATACTGTTCTTGAGTTTGTGAATAGACCTGGCCGCTAGCAATCATGACCCTGACAATAATTTCTAGTCCTCCCCCTAGCGACTCTGTCTCTCTGATTGCTAGTGGCAAAACGAGCACGAGAAAAAAAAAATTCTTACCTTTGGGGAAATCCAATCATGATGTAAAAGTAATAAATTATAAATTCGGTGTGGAGTCGGGAGGTGAATTAAAATAGGTCGGAAAATCTTTCTGAACCATGAATTGTATTTTGAGCACTTTTTCCATCTCTTATTTGTAAATGTGGAGTTTTGCCTGACTCATCTGCCATATTAATCTACTTCCGCGTTAATTAAAATACGACTTTAAAATTAGTAGATTACACTATAGAATTTTGTCATAATGCTCGTTGCGAAGGTTGCTCTCTTCCTTATGTTCTAATAATAGTTTATTTGCTTCTTTTAACTCTCTTATTTCTTGTGTGATCAGCGAAAATCTATAATTTATGGTATTAAAGAAATCAGCTTGTTGCTCTTCCATCTTTTGTATTGTTTCTTGCACTAATTTTTCCATCATATGCGATGCCTCTTAGAACCTATGTTTTTGCATGGTCGAGAATGGACACTTTCTCCTCTAGGAAGGAATCATATTGCAATAACAAAATAAAGAAGGTACGACAGAGATGGGGGTGGGTAGAGATTTCCACTTCCATTTACCATCACGCGAGGTTGCCAATATGTCTACCTCGACAATCTATCACCTCTTGATAAGAATGCTGACCAGGGGCTATCAATCATCTGAGCGAGAAGGGAACGGAAGGAAAGAGGGAGGAAGAGAAAACACGAATTGGAAAGGACTCACTTAGGCGGGCCATTTGTGGGATTTAGCGTCGCTAACCGTTGATTAAAGCCATCCACAGCATTAAGTACTGCATAGTGAAGTTGGTTGTTAAAACGAGCAGGCCGTTCCTACAGCTGACACCCCGGACATAAATTATCAGAGGAAATGTGGAGGAAAACGGGGGAGGGGGGGAGTGAAAAAACGCTGTCGACTACGTAGAAACCTCCGGCTTACGTGATTCACCATTTAGCACACGACATTTAGTCCAAGACGGAAAATTCAATTTTTCTCAACACTGTCCTTTGCGGGAAGGTGAGGGATTATCAATATTAAATTGCTTTTAAGTAAACGATTAGGTCTTTCATGGTTACATGCAGGGGCGTATTCAGGGGTGGGCAGAGCGGGCATATGTCCCCCTTAACCAAAAAATTGAAATTAAAGAAACAGAAGGCAGGAGGCGTTCTAAAAAAAAAAAAAAACCCTCAAAATCCTGGTGGTCATGCCCCCCACCCTTACGATGACACCTGGATACGCATGAGTGCAGTATTAATCTCTTCTGATTTCTTCCTCTGCTTAACTCTTGTACTTTTTCATAGTTGTAGCGTGAAAATATTTGAATTTTTAGTGTCGCGGAAAGCAACTAGGGTAAAATCAACTCCTAGTAAACTACTCTTGTTCTGACGTAAGTTTTTGATTACTTTGCTCTTCTGATTGTAATTCCCTTGTTGTGAATGGGCGACTTTAATATAATTATTGAATCTGACACTCTACTACCCAGCTGTGCGTTAATTTTTTAAAAAGGCCACCTGCGTATAAATTTATGGATTCCGTAACCGAGTGGTTAGAGTTATGCACGTCGTGTGTTAGAATCAACGTGATATCAAAGTATCAAAGTATTTTTTTGTAGTTTACTGGCGGTTTCCAGGGTGTCCCCTATGTCCGCCGTTCGTTAAGCTTAATTGTGTGCCAGCAGAATCGTTTTTTTTTTGGTTCATCTAATTAAAATTTAAGTTTAAAGTTAAGTTTAAAGTTGAAGTTTAGATCAAATCGTTTGAATGTGTTTTAGTTAATTTAAGTTAATGTTTAGTGTTTAGTTTTAGGTTAGGGTTAAGTTAAGTTTGAGCAAAGTTTAAGTTCTGTTGTGTGTTTAAGTTGAGTGTTAGTTAATTTAGTGGGCAAGTTTGGGTTTGAGTTAAGTAATTATGAAGCTGGTTTTGACATTAGTGTAGGTTCGGTTTAGGTTTAAATTTAAGTTATAGATGAGTTTAAGTTTAGGTTGTAGTTTAGGTTTAAGTTTAAGCTTAGATTTGAGTTACTGTTTAATTAAAGTTATAAGTTTAATTTATGGTTGATGTTTCCTAATTTAATTTAGTTTTAAGTTAAGCTGAAGTTAAGTCGGGTTTGAGGTAGAGTTAGGTTTAATTTAATTTTAGTTTAAGTTTAGGTTGAATGTAAGATTTAAGATTTGAGTGTGATTTATAATTATAGTAAGTATTTAGTGAGTGATAAGTACGCGAGCCTTTACGGAATTTAAGTTATCTATCGCGGTTACTATTTATAATTGTCATTAGTGTGTGTAATGTGTTGTGTATGTTGTTTGTGGCTGGCATCTGGCATTTAGCAGCAGGGGGCCGCGGAGAACTAGTCCCGACCCCCCGCTCCCGTACCGCGCCACGAGGAGGCAGCCAGATTCTCTTTTTTTTTTTTTTTTTTTTTTTCCTCCTTTCTCCCTTCCTTTAACATGGTTATAAGCTTAGTATTACGTGGTAAGCCATCCCACACTTGCAGGGCCCAATCCTGACCTAGTGTGAGGGATATCTAGGTATGTCACTTAGTCATTACGTGTTTATGGACCGTCCAAATGTAGTAGATCCCACACTTGCAGGGCCCAATCCTGACCTAGTGAGGAAGATACTAGTGTTGACACATGATTTGGACTGTTCAATTGTGATGGATCCACTCTCGCAGGGCTCAATCCTGACCTAGTGCGGTGCCTCATGGTGAGTGAAAGTCTGTATTTACATGGTTTAATATCCATTTTGGCAAAGGCCCTGGCATTTTCGAGCCCATGCTGGTCTGGTGAGTTGATGGTAGTTTAGGGCACATATTGAAGACACATATTGATGACACTTAAGCGTGAGTATTGCCCAGAGTGGCATGTCCATTTGTGGTGGACCACCACGTGGTTCCAGTTTAATGACGCACATCACAGTGTGGATTGAGTCCCAGTTCGTCCAGTCCAACCAGTCAGTTCTGATTGTTCCCTTGTATCGCCTGTCTTCTTTTGAAAACGCGCTCCGCGAAAGTCGATACCTGTTTATAGTGTTCCTCAGTAGCAACCAACCGTGGAAAGTCACTTGTATCAAAGACGTTGGTTTCGAGTTGAAGGGGAAGCCTGTAATCCGTGTAGTAGGGACACTCCAGGATGATATGTTGGACCGTTTCCAGGCCCCCACACTTACAGCACGGGGTAGCTGATAATCCCAGTGCGTTTAGCCTCGAGTTCAGGCTGCCATGACCACTAAGGAGGAATGTTAGGTAGAGTCCCGGATTAAACCACGATCTTATTTGTTTGGTTATTTCCGCCGCTTGAGGTAGGAATAGATGTGTTGTCCGCCCCTTGCTGTCATTGGTCCAGCTCTCTTGCCAGTCTATGACGTATATTTCCCGTAGTCTCTCGTTGTCTTTTTTAATTGTGAGGTTTCTATCTATTGGTATCTTTCAAAAATAGATATGATGTTCCTACTTCGGCAATATTGGAGATAGGTATTTATGACCTCAAATTTAATTGGGAGCTTTCCGCTAATTATCTGTAGTGCTGATGTTGATATAGTGCGGCACGCTTTGGTGGATGCCAGAAGGAAGAATCTTTGGGCTTGAGTGATTATTTTGTTAACAGTATGTTTTTGTATACTGCCTGCCCATGCACCTGCAGCGTAAGTTATGATTGGAAGCAGAATGCAGTTGTAGTAAAGCAACAAGGTGCGTGGTTTGATATCCCACGAGGTTCTGGTAATTCGAATTAATTTTCCTGTTACTGTCTTAACTTTCTGGAGTATATATTTTGCATGGGGTATGTATTGCTTTTTACTGTCAATCATCACTCCAAGGTATTTAAGTGTAGGGACCATTTTTAGGGTTTGGCTTCCAATCTTTATGTTTGGTGGTCGTTTTATATCCAGTTTTCCTTTCAACAGGATCTGTTTGGTTTTGTCTGAGGAGATTTCTAGTTTATGTGTGGTAGTCCAGGCAGTCAGGTCTTCGAGGATTTCTTGAGCGGCGCTTTCCAAGGATAACCTTGAATTCCCTTGTAGTAGAATCAACGTGATAGACCAACTTTCTGTTTATATAAAATTATATAAATACTTCATTAGTCTGGGTAAGTATAATAGTATACGATAAATGATTAAACAAGCTACTCCAACTACAGCCTTTTAAGCATGGCTAATGGTGTTGTTTTTTTTTCGATTGTGCAGCTCTCCACCAGAAAAGTCCTTATGTGACAGTATATAGCAGGTTCACCACTTGTCACATGTTTGGAGAAATCTGGTTTTAAATCTCGACTTTAAATTGGAAGAATCAATTGAGGTTGTAATTATCTGATGTCAGGTGGAGAAAGTAGGACTTTATCGTGAATTATTCCGGGTTTTTCAGATGGAACTCAACGTGCACATCGGCAAGTGGACGGGCTCTTACAGACATACACAATTCAGACCGTATGGTCTGGTGTACCATGAACTTGTGCAATATAATCGAATTGTTTGATGCGTCAAGGAACCCATAAACCAACAACCGAGGAATGAGGCAACAACTCCTACTCCTCTACGAGAGCTAATTTCAACGAATGGAGAGTTGTCGTTGGAGGGTTTGGTGGCTAGTAATTCGTCTCCCTGGGGCAGCCTGTAAATGCTCCATAGGATTTCGGAACGACGGTTGCGTTTCGCCACTTCTTTCTTTGGATATCTTTTGTGTTGAGGTACTCCTGCACAAATTGGGCTTCATAGAGATAGACGTTATTGTCCATAAACAGAAAATGAAGGACGGTGGCACTACTGAAAGTTACACTTAGGGCTCAAGGAGCTTATCTGTACCTTTAGGCAGTGAGGGAGTCTCTGTCGAGCATATGAAGAGCAATACGACCGTTGATGATGCCACCCACCGACCAGTATCACCGACACCACCAAAATTATTTCATTCCGTGATGTTGAAGGGGAAAGTATTGGTTCCTTGTAGTTCCTATATAGAAACTGGAATAACATTTAGAATCTGGTTACAAGCTGAATCGGGATTCCTCAGGATAGAGCGCGATGATTAATGTATGTACTTCCAAGTGATATGGACTCTTCAAGTTTCTTAATTTAGCTCCTGTATGACTGCAGCTATACAGCCTTATCATTTCTTGATCTGAGTACCTGATGACTCACTA
Source organism: Mastigoproctus giganteus (assembly GCF_048544385.1). Taxonomy (NCBI): domain Eukaryota; kingdom Metazoa; phylum Arthropoda; class Arachnida; order Uropygi; family Thelyphonidae; genus Mastigoproctus; species Mastigoproctus giganteus. The sequence goes on from NC_143575.1 coordinate 198,558,928, forward strand.
GATGCAATTAATATCAGCATTAAAAAAAAAAAAAAAAAAAAACACCACCAGAGAAGAAATTACGCTCTGACTGCAGACTTATAATGAGAGATTTTGAGTGGCGAAACTATTGGCATAGGAACGACAACCCATTACGTATCACCTTTCTTTGTCCGTGAGGTTCTTACATCCTTCATACAAATTCATGGAAACTGCCACGGTATTTATATCACGCAAGGGGGAAAGCAAAAGTGAGCGGGGCTTCCACATTTGTTCACTATTTTCCGGAACTCTTCTATGCATTCGCTCCGGCATCGCACCCTTTTTCCATCTGAAGGCTTTACCTGGCTCCCGTGCAGCCGGAAAGTCGTGATTTCTTCCCCGACATGGACGACTAGTGACAAAGTAGCTGTCTGCTGCTGTAGCGCGCGAGCAAATCAATGGGCAGGTATACGCACGGACACGCCGCCGAACGACGATGATTGATGTGGACCGCAGATCGGACGACAGGGGGAGAAGAATATTGGGCGAAATAAATCAAAAGCTCTCTAATACGTTCTGGTGTTGCCAGCGGCCTCTCATGTGTTAAACAACAAACTATGGGGAGCCTCTATTCTTCCCTATAGATGAGAGGTGGGGGGAAGGCACTTTGATCGGCTGCTTAATATGACCGTAATGGACGTGCCCTGTCTTCGTTCTTCACTAACTCCAGCAGTGCAGATATTGTATCCGCTGGTTCACCGCACCGTAGGGTCACCAGAGCCACTTAGGTAATGGGTCAAAAAAAGAAAAAAAGCAACGGAAGCGTCAGCGATTGGGTGATTAATAGTTACTGGCCGACAACGTGCTATCGTTATCCATAATAACAGAACTGCAGTGGAATTAGGAATCATAACGCCGCAAAAAGAAAGAACTCCATCGGAAAAAGCGATTTTCTGCGGCTATTTTTATTTAATAATAGAGTGATCTTTCCATTGTGAGATTTTTATAGTTTAGAAATACATAATACACACGTGCTCCAGCGAGAAGCATGATTCACACCGCACGCTGCTGATATATTGCTTTAAGTCATCAAAAAATGTATGGTTTTCATCATGAACGACTGTGCGTGATTGTATTTTGTGGTAGTGGAGCACGTGATAATGGTTGTGCGATACTGTTGCACTTCTACGTGTTAACAGTCACAATTCACCTTTGAGGGTGTTTTCTCTTTACATGTAATCACAAGTGAACAGGCGTAATGCACCATCTTCCAAAAGAATGATTAATACATGTGTTCATCTCTGTTCCAACGGTTACTTAAAACACCGTATCATTTTTTTATTAGTTTGTTGAATATATGAAATAGCAAGGATCTTTGTTTTGGTTGTATGGGTATACAAATAACAAAACTTGATTACTATAACGGTAGATTTACCCCTGGCACCACCATGCCGTGACGGGACTAATTGTATGTCTATCATTGCTGCAATTAAAGATTCTATTCTAAAATCTCAAGGTATGTTGCGATTGAACAAAAGTATCGAATGAGTATATCATTCAGAATTGTTGAGACACTAATTAAGAAAATATTATCAACAAATGTTCGATTTACATTAGCATAGGAGCGACTTCTGTTTCATGAAAGGAGCGCTCCACTGCCTTAAATTCTAAGGCATTTATTGCTGTTTGGAGTTATAGGTTGTAGTCCATTACAGTGACAGGAAATCCTCCCCTCTCTTTCCCGATTGTGTTGTTTATACTTCATATAGCTTTTAACAACAACAGCAATATATATTTAGCAATTTAGCAGTAATGTGAGTTCGAACAAAGGTCGCCCCAAATGCTTTTGCCACTGGGCTCCCGGGCTAGCCTGTCATCTCGTCCTGGAGTGGTGGTCCTTGGAGGGAGCACCCTTTCAAAAAAGAGCACTTAACATACAGCATAGGAAAGGTTAGCATTATTTCTACAATTTAAAAAGGGTGAAGCTTGCGGATTTCGAGGGAGGTTGCTTGTCTGGTGCAGTTTCCAGAATGTCATGTGTAGGGGTTGGTAAAGCGGCTGTGTGTCCGAACTCTGTTCAGAAAGTTTAACTCACCAACGTTCCTGTGACCTAGTGACGAGGAGCCAGCTTCTTGTAATCCTGAAGTCACAGTTAACTGATCTTAGGCAGGTACGAGAGGATTTCCTTTCGGGTACCCCGGCTTTTCCTGTACTCAGAAAATTTAACCAGCAGTTTTACAAAAAATTCTCAATAGGAAGCCTACTCTTGCTGCTGACATTTTCCTGAGGTTGGACAGCCGTATTGTGATAGGCTCAACTCATTAGGAGTGTGGATATTCAGTAGATTTATTTCCGGTTCTACTTTGAAATTATTATATGTTGTTGATGTATCCGTAGGAAGTTTAATGGCCTTTGTTTCCTCTAGACATCAACTCAAAATCCTGTGGAGTGGCGCGTTATTCATCATTATTTGATTCTGGAACAACATCAAAAAAGTGCTACTCAGGCACGATCTGAGTAACAGTGACTGGTTGTGCTATTCACTGCTCAGGTCAATCCGCCGAATGTGGATTAGGAGACTTCTATTTACTGAAATGCGTCAATTGGAAGTGTCATTATAAGGAGCTACTTGTAATTTTCAGTGGTGGTCGTTAGTCTTAGCATCTTCACTTCTATATCTGACATTGGCATTCTGAACAATTATCTATCGTTAACATTGTGCAGGTTCTGTGGAAATGTATCCGCTTCAACCTCCAAAGCCAGGCCAGGTAGTCACTTTGTTTTAGAATAATTACATTGCTTAATTGGCTTTATTTTAACAGGCGGAGTTGAACTAACGTTCTGGAGCCACCAGCATAAGATACTATACCATACTATACTATACTATACTATGCTATACATCAGTGGTCTCAAACTCAAATTGCATGCAGGCCGAATGCACGATCTGAAAGCAGCTGACGGGCCGGAATTTTTTTTAACAAAATGAAAGTGAATATAAGCGCCGTATTTACAACAAATACATAATTGAAATGTATTCGCGGGCCGTGTAAAATTGCTTCGGGGGCCTGATGCGGTCCGCGGGCCGCCAGTTTGAGACCACTGCTATACATGGCTTTCTCTTCACAATCCTGACTTCATCCCATGAAATATATTAATGACGGCTCAGGATACGGCCACTACGCTCCTCTTTGATCATGTTGTTGATGACTAATTTAAGGATAAATTAAGAAAATTTTCAACCATTCTGCAGTAGAAGGAAACATTCTTCTACTGTAGAATGGTTGAAAGCAGTGACGGATTACAGCAGTTATTAAGGCCACAAACTGGATCCATAGTTAATTTCAGGAATAGATTGATTTTCTTGGAAAATTATCGGGTACCTTTGAAAGTGCATCAGTATGAATGGATGGCCATGGAATTGGAAAACATCCATGTATGTGTTTTAAGTGCCAAAGGCCAACTAACTCGGCCACGTTGTGAAAAAAGCTCATAAAAATTCATCGCGTCATTGACAGGATTTTAACTCGGACCTTTTCTACTCTGTGTGGGAAGACGGTGATTATAACTACTGTTCTACCCGCGAGTGCAACATGCAGATAAGATTCCTGTATGATGTAGACCTGCGTAGCACATACTGATGGCAAATTATGAACTTATAACCGCTTTTGAAAAATATCTAAGAAAACACCGTCCCCCCACTGGGGGAAAAGGAAAAGATAGGACTACGCGATTAATGGGGTGAGACGCTAAAAGATTAGAGACAAAGAAGAGATGATGTGCAATATTGAATATTTAGATTTTGTTGTGTGCGGCATTCACTGTGAGGTTCAGTCAGAGTGGGGGAAGGCTGAAGGCTGGGGGGAAAATTCAGAAATATGGGACCAAAAGGGAAGGGGGCCCCAGGAGATCAGTGAGACATGCCCAAGCCCCGCCAGGAGAAGAGAAGAGGGGGGAAAGGGACGGAGATCCGTCCCCTTCCCCCCGCTTGGGGAAAAGGAGAAAGAGTGTGCCGGGAAAGGGTGCCCCGCCCAGGTCGCCAAAAGGCAATAGGCAGTGATTTCTGCTAAGTCCAATCCGGTGTTCACTCATATGTGAGTCTTGTCCTGACTATGATGATCAGAGTCGTGCCCAGTGAGAATTCTTCCTAGGAGAGGGCTAGTTGCCATATGATGTTGGTTCCACGTTCCTTTTTTGTTGGACACATTTCGGTGTTTCTGTTCTGTTGTTACTCCAAGTTCTTGGCGCATGTTATATCTGTTTGGTGTCTATTCCTTAGGCATTGTCTCCTTGGTATTGCTTTCCATCATTTCTTCTGTGCTGTCGCTTTATTTCTATTTTATTTATTTGCTGCACTGCACCTATTTAGGCATTGTGGATTGCAATTTCTGTTTGTCTTTTGTTGAAGGCTAGTGCGAAGCGGCTGAGGGCTTTGTATTCATCTTCTGAATCCAGGAGATGGTGCTCTTGGTTTTTTGGCAGGTATTTGATCTCGATTATAAGTTTACATCTGTGTTGTGTTCTTCATAGTTTTCACAGTCATACATGGTATGCTGCCAAGTTTCCAGTTCCCCACAGGTGCAAGTGGACTCTTCTGTTATCCCAAGTGCATTGAGTTTTTCCTTAAATTGGCCATGGCCCGTCAGTAAGAAGGTTGTATTTAACCCTGGGTAGAACCATGATGGTGCTTTTAGGTACATCTTTGCAACTATCGGTATGAATCGTCGTGTTATTTGTCCTTTGGTGGATGTCTCCCATCTGTGTTGCCACATCTGCAACAGGTGAGCCACGATTGTTTGCTTCTCTGTTTTTCGGTTGCTGGTTAGGTCCAGGGTAAGGCCATAGATAGTGGCTGGCATGTCCTTTCAGAGTAGGTACATTAGCCCACAGCGAGTCACCTCAAGGTCCAGTGGTAGGACTCCCGCCAGGACCTGAAGGGCGTGAGTGCTGACTGTTTTGCATGCTCTAGTGATAGTTAACAGTATGTTTCGTTGGATGGTCTTCAGTAGTCTTCTGTTGATCACAGTTTCTGCTTTCTTGAACCAAATTTGTGTAGTTTTTACTACGGGGACAGTGTTTTTCTGTTGAGTCCCCAGTCCCTGCGAGATATTCTTGTTACGAGTGCGGCGTAGTTCCGCAGTTTCTCTCTGAGGCAGGTGAGATAGGGTGTAAAGGATAAGTTTCCATCCAGGATAATACCTAGATATTTTATTTTCTTTGTTAATTTAATGGTGGTTCCTGCTACTGTATTTTTATTTGCGGCGGTCGTCTGATGTCTAAGGAACTTCTTAGTAGGACTGAGCTTGTCTTGGTTGGTGAGAGTTTAAGCATATGTATTTTCGTCCAGTTTTGCAGGGTTGTAGTGCTTCATTAGCCTGTGTTTCAAGTCTCGGTCTGTAGTCCGCTTCCACTGTTAGGATCAGATCATCTGCAGAGGCCTGACTGATCACGTTGTCAAGGTCCAGGGCCAAGAATTCATCAAACACCACGTTCCACAGCAGCGGCCCCAGGATAGATCCCTGCGGGCAGGCCCTGCGAACGCTTCTAACCACTCTTCGGAAGGTTGTGACAAAATTAATTTTCCTTTAATTTTCCGTCAGATATGCCCGAACACCGTTATACAAGTTTTCTGGGAGTACTGCTTTCTGTAGCCTGCCAAGGACACTCGGCCACCAGACAGTGTCGAAGGCCCTGGCAAAGTCCACTGCTATTATTTTCTATGATATGGTATAATGTATTTATGGCCTAACGGCACCAGGGGTTTCCCCCATCTCCGTGTAGTATACATTGTGGTGTGATACAGAACACTGTAGAGGCCAGAGGTTTAAAAGTGTATGGATATTGTGGTGTGTAATGTTTTGTACCGTTGTTCATCTGGTCTTTTAGCCGTTCGGTCCCAAATGGGATCCATCGTTGCCTACACTATACCTTGCGGAGGCAGACCAGGTACACCAGTATTTTAGAGATTTAATATTTACTTTGGCAGGTCCTGCCACCTAATTTCCTGAGATTTCAGTGGTTAGGACCCAAAAAAAGGGGGGAGGGGGAAGGAACGCTAGAAATTGGGTCAGGCCGAAAGAGATATAAGTTATGCAGGGTAGAGTTAAGAATTTTTTGAGTGTGGGGCTTGTGTAGCTTGTGTAGACTGAAGCCTGGGGGTGGGGGGAATGAGAGACAGAAATATGGGGTCGATAGTGAAGATAACCCCAAAAGTTGGTGGGGCAGGCCCATGCCTCACCAGGCGAAGATAGGGAGTGGCAGGGGGAAGGATTCAGAGTAACCATCCCCCCCTGCCAAGGGAAGGGATGGAAAGTGAACCGGGTGAGGGTACCCGGTTCAGATCACCAAATGATGTTTTGGCAGCATACTGCACAATGTCTTTGTTGGGTCTTCCTATGCCATTCCTAGGACATGTCCCGTTCGTGTGAGTGGTCAAGTTCAGATAATGGCTCCAGTTTAAGCCAGTGGTCAGATCCAGGTTAAGTCAACGATTTGTTGTTCTTCAGATTGTAGCTGTTATGTTTTTGTTTGGTTGAGGCATCTAAGGAGCTTTATTCTGGACGACGAGTGGTTGGTTTGTAGGAAAATTCCTGCTGAGGTTGTGGGTATGTCCTTCTCTAGTACAAAGATCCTGTGCAAACTGAGTTAAGGCTTTATACTTGTCCTCGCTCTCGAAGAGATATTGTTCTTGGTTTATTGGCGAGAAACGTATTCTGGTTATTAAGAGGCAGCGGAGATGATATAATTTGCATGTTGTAATCGGTTGGTAAATAAAAATATTTTATTATACTGTTATATAAGTAAGACAGAGCCACTCGCAGATAGCACAGTGGATATAATCATCACCTTAATCCTCACACCGCCTATCAATGGCTCGGGTTCGAATCCGGTCAATGATGCAAGGAATTTTTATGGGTATTTTTCACAACATGACTGAGTTATTCGGTCTCAAGCGAGGATAGCATGGCTCTTTTTCTCCCGAAAACTGGCAAATCGACCACAGGAATACAGACAGTTTACAGAGTCAGTATACTGTCTGTCGGATATCGTAGGGTTCCGTCTTGCTGTTAGCGCCAGATAGCGACTGTTCTGATTGACGAAGTCCTCGGCCATCTCTTCTTGTAATGGTTCGTAGCCTTAGTTGCTTAACGCATGCCCATCATCTGTGTGCCTTAGCAGATAAGACAAGCCTTTTTTTGTAGAGATCAGATGGTCTTAATGCACGTTTTGGGCTGTGAGTAATGACAGCATATTTAAGATATTTTCACTTTCAGATGTTTTTTGTTTTATTTATTTCGATTTATTTATTATGGGAAAGCAGGATTTAGAATATTACAGATGAAAGTCTGTTAGATTCCTGCAGACACAGGTGATTGCTGTGCTACACTGCTCGACAAAATTAACAGAACAAAATGTTTTTCATGAATACTTTATTGTAAACATTGTCGCCGAAGGTGAATATTTGATGTAATAGACATCCTGGCATGGAAACATGCAAATTCCAAGTATCAAATATAAATCGATCTACTACCTTACAGAGTCGCACATTATGCAAATTATTCATGTATATAAAAACACGAGTTGCTACCACATCACTTCATTCCATTTTTTTCGCTTTCTCAGTGGGATAGTCACATCTCGAGTGCCCAGGATGGCAAATCATCGTCGTTTAGATCAGGGTGAGCAACTTCCGGCTCGTGGTCGTTTTCAAAATATATATAATAAATGGCCCGCCGTTTATTATGTATATTTTTTAAAGTAATGGAATTTCTGATGTAAATTTAGAAAATACTCTGCGCATTGCTACAACAAATTTCGATATCCATTCACTGATAAAAATAAACAGTATCAAATCTCTCATTAAATATTATAAATATAAAATATTAAAATTTTTGTTACGGGAATTGTACAGTATTTGTATTTTGTTACTATAATTGTATTTTATCTTGAATTTGTATTTCGTTTTTCTTATTAATAAAATTAATTATATGTACGTGTATTATGAAAAATTTTTTCATTATATACCATTTTAATAATCCTAAAAATCGTGGAAAGTTAAAAACAAAATTGACCCGCGTGTACCTCACAGACATTTTATTTAGTCCGCCATTTATAAAGGTTGCCCACCCCTAGTTTAGATGATTATTTGAGATGGCGCGTTGGACGACTTCAAGTCGCAGGCAGAGGTGGCACGTTAGTTTCAATGTGTCACGCAGCAGTGTTGTCTCGGCACTATGGAAGCAGTTTCAGAAGACAGGAACCATTACAAGAAGAGATGGCCGAGGACTTCGTCAATCAGAACAGTCGCTATCTGGCGCTAACAGCAAGACGGAACCCTACGATATCCTGTGACCAACTGTCTGTTGAGGTTGCTGCAGCCAGACGTGAAAACACTTCCAACGGGACTGTGTTAAGATGGCTCAGTTCAAGTGGCTCTACGCAAGGAAGCCAGTGGTTTGTATCCCATAACCCCATCTGCGCGGATAGCATAGTGGCATCGTCATCGTCCTCCCTACACCGGGTGGAAAAGGCCTGGGTTCGAATCCCGTCGATGACACGAGGAACTTTAATGAGACTGAGTTCGTCGATCTCAGGCGTAGATAGCAAGGTTTCCTCCAGAAATGGAGTTTTTTAAGTCCAGCAAAACAGGCAAACCAGAGAACACACGCAATTTACAGACACATTAAATAAATGGGTATATGTAAGAAATTACGGGTGGCCCTAATATAATAATTTGAATTTTTGAATCCCATTAATCCCAAACCACCGCAGAGCTCTGGTACCTGCCCGGCAACCCAAAGGTCGCGGGTTCGATTCCCGCCTCGGGCTTGGATCAAAGTACTGCAAAAACCTTGGGAGGTGCAATATGGCCACAGAAGCCGATGCGCCAATAACTACCAAATAAAAAAAAAAAAAAAAAAAACCGCAGAGCTCGCCGAAACTGATGCCATGAAAATGTGGCTTGGAGCCCTGACAAATGGCGTACAGTTCTGTTCTCTGATGAGCCCCGTTTTAGCCTACAAACAGATTCTAGACGTTATTTCATCTGGAGACAATGAGGAATGCTGTACCATTCATCCAACATCAGAGAAAGGAACATATACCGTGGATTCGGTGTTCTCATTGGGGGGAATAATGATCAACCGCCGGATCCCTCTTCACGTTTTTGATAGAGGTACTGTAATTTCGCAGAGGTGCCGAGAACAGATTCTCGAACCCTATGTACCGATTTTTAGGAGTGCAGTTGCCCCAGATTTTCTTTTCATGCACGACAACGCCATTGCACGTGGATCTCAAGTGGAGGAGGAATACCTTGAAACTGAAGATGTCCAACGACCGATATGGCCAGCACAATCATCAAACTTAAATCCAATCGAATATGTGCGTGACGCCCTTGGGCGTAGCATTGCACGCCGACAGCCGGCTCCTCGGTCACTTGGTGAGCTAAGATCTGCGCTGGTGGAAGAACGGGATTTGTTGCCGCAGAATCTTATAGGCACCCTTTATTTTAGCCAGCGAGTTATAAATTACTGGAATAAGTTACCTACAGGGTGGTTGAGGCTGACGGTTTGGGGAAATTCCAAGGTCAGCTGGATATATATTAATCTTTATTGTACGTAAAGATACCATACAATATACACATCACGGCATGCTGGCAAGGATTTTAGATGGGTAAAAATACGATAAGCTAGTAATACTGAGTAACACAATGTACTGCGTAATGCTAATAACAAAATAGCAACAATAAACGAATAATATAAAAATCTGTGAACCGATATCAAGTGAGCCAGTTCTCCGTACATCTAGGTAAGAGGTTACGTGGTCCACAGATAGTGGCACCAAAAGAGTCTTCTACAGTACACTACTGGGTAGGGAGCAGATCACGGGCTTGCTTTAGGATCCTTCTCCTGTACTGCTTGTCAAAGGCGAACTGGTTCAGATCCACGTCCAGTGACTATCCTTGTTAATATTTGTGTGGGCAGAAATCTCTCAGACATGTGCAATCTCCCATAGGTCGAGTACAACTGAGGCACTGCTCTCAGCGCAGGATGGGGGAATTCTTCATCGGATAACATCCTAGATGTTGGGGGGGGGAAGATATTTCCCGTGAACATTTTCACAATGAAAGTTAGGCGTCTCTCTCTTCCATCTTCGCTGTCAATCGTTCCAGCCCGAGAGCCGTGTATATTGCTGTGGTTCGCTGCTGTGGAAATAAGTGAGACTTCCATGTGGCCCATTTAAGTAACTAATACTCGACTGCATATAGTGGTTTTAAAATAGTTTTGGTCGCAAAACCCCAAATTGCTACTCCGTAGAGCAGTGATCTTCAAAGTGGGGTGCACGAGATGATCCATGGGGGTGCGCGGATGATCCATGGGGTTATTTGGTAAGCAGAGCGAGCGATGCAATCTTTCCATTTGGATCAACGTACCTATGTTGTTTGTTATTTGGTTTTTAGGAGCATTAGCAACTAAGGCCATATTACTCCGGGGATGTGCGGTGGTCATTCCTTGACCTTTCCGCATCCTCCGTATTTGGTGGTCACGGGCTCGAACCCCGGTCTAATCAAGAAGCGTGTGCTACGCACTGCTGCTCCTTGCCCACCTGGCTACGGAGGCGCCAACGTACCTATGTGAGGTAACCTCTGCAATGACTACCTTATTATTAAAACCAAGTTTAGAAATAAACTTAACTTGGAACCAGATCTTTGGGTAGCTGTGTCCCAAAATATGAAACCAAGATACACAGCAATAAGAAAAATATTCAAGCACACTGTTCCCACTGAAAAATGCTGTTGATTTGATTTATACCACTTTGTACTTTAATTTCAGTTTCATTTTGTTTTGTATTTTTGCATCGAATTAGATTGTGATTTTATATTGTGATTCTAGTTATAATGTATACCATGTAAATTATTTATAAATAAAACAAATAGCATTACATTACATTTACTACGCATATTACATTAATGATTTCATATAATTAATTTTGTGCTTGAATTTCGATTTCATTTTGTTTTGTATTTTTTTATTTGTGATCTTTTAAAATTATATGTGACGTTATAAATGTTATTTTAGATATAATGCCTTCCGTGTAAATGATTTATAAATAAAAAATATATATTAAACTTATATATTTAATTTTTTATTCCGGGGTGCGCGCTAGTTCTTTTAAGTAAAATAAGGGTGCGCGACCAAAAAAGTTTGGAGACCACTGCGTAGAGAACACGTTGGAAAATGGCGGTCTAGATGTATCTCTTTGTAGTGCCTGGGTGTACAAAAACACAGATAAGGTGCTGTTTTGCCATCCAGCGATTTTAACTCTGCTTTTGCCATCCAGTGATTTCAACGATCCTTTGCTGCACATTTGATGATTTTTCCTTCATACGAAGGCTGAATAGCTGTTGGTTTGGGCTTCAATGAAAAGACCATGCACGCGGACTTGTTTGGATTAAACGGATGGAGAGAAATGCATAGGTTGTGTAATTCCTTCTCTTTTATTATTTATTAATTATTTATTTTATTTAATTTTAGTATTATTATTTACTTCTTTTGTTTTTGGCTGGTGCAACATATGCCTTAGGCATCCTTGCACCATATGGTCATTACTAATATCGAGTATGATTCACCTCTTTCAGGCCTGTCTAGCCGTTGGAGGGATCATACTCTGAACTGATGTAATGTGACCATGTTTTCGAGCATTTTGTATTGACTTCGGTAATTCCTATACAACTCCTATAAATGTGCCTTATACCTGTCCGAAGTTTCTCGCTGTCTCCTCATTTCATCGTCATTCTATGATACACCACCATACCAAATTTTGTCCCGCATCGTCGCAAGCTGCACGAGTTACACTACCGTTCTGTTAATTTTGTCGAGCAGTGTATTTATCTGAAATAGAAGTTCCAATCCGGACAGCGGCATTGTGAGTTAGCCGCCCCAAAAAAACCTTATTTTCTGACTAGGGAGAGCATAGCATTCTGCAGGCTGGTTTGTCTGTAAGCAACACTCCTATTTTTAACTACTTCTGAAACGAAGCATTAAGACCGATTGTGACCAGCTTCACATCAGTCTATATGAGTTTATGGATGACTTAAATGGGTGATCTTGAAAACAGTTTCTCATCTGCCGAACACCTCGCAAGTAAGGGATGCGTGTTTTTGCAACCGATACAAGTGCCGAAAGTGCAAACTGAACTGTAAATGTAATTACTTCACTGGAAACGTAAGCCTGCGATGCATAGCCTACCGTACTGTTATTTTAAAAGCAATTTTACGAATAGAAATTCCGTAACCCTTTTAACAAGTTTCCTATACAAATATTTGCGCTTCTATCCGATACTGACATTCGTACGCTTCACACGAGTGATCTGAAGAACATAAATATACCATTTGAATTTTCTGAGAGCGTGATGGATACTAAAATAATCTCTCTAATTATTTTAGTATCCATTTCTTTTATGTATACATATAATAAGTTTTAATATGAAATACATCTATTTATGGATGCTTTCCATCTTCAAATAGCTAATTGATTAAGTTTTAACGGCTGCCAGCATTTCTTGATAGGTGTTTCTAATTTGTCTCTGTCCCTTTTGTACTTGAAGATAATGTGCATTTTCTATAAAGCCTTTTTGTCTGTTAGACGAAAGTTGGAAAATCTTGTAGATTGATGAGTTGGCTGGTTAGTGGTATTAAGAACCTCGACGTTCCTTCATAACTGCCCTAACGAATGATATTTTTGCAATTTAAGAACAGACAGTTCCAGAATTTTGATTAAAATTTGATTCTTTAGAAAAGACCTGCTAAAGCAGTGGTAGGTATCGAATATCTCCCCCTATTCTCCCATCTTACCTTCCTTCTTCTTCCCCTCAGCAGATCATTCTCTTTGTTGATGCATATTCGCTGCACCAAAACTGTTTTGTTACTAAATAAATTTCTAGTATATTGTTTTATTTCACCATATAGTTTGCAATCTCGCTGATCATATCGTTGGTTTTATTACTTAAATCAAGCAGGTATTTGTGTTTCAATTTCAGAAGATATACTTGTTTCAATTAATAGCTGTTGCTAGCGGTGTTGTTGTTGTAGGGTTTTTGGAGCATCAGCGACGTAAAGCCATATTGCTGTGTATTGTTTGTAAATTGCGTGTGTTCCTAGGTCGATTTTCTCTTTGCTGGATGAAAAACCCGCGTTTCCTCTAGAAAAAAACCATGCTACCCTCGCCTGAGACCGCCTAACTCAGCCACGCTGTGAAAAAGGCCCATAAAAATTCTTCCAGGGAGAAATTTTTATGGGCCTTTTTCACAGCGTTCCGCCCGGTGTCAGGGAGGACGGCGATCTACCAACTGGGGCTACTCACGAAGCCTGCTAATGGTGATTTTTGGTGCCGGCGTCGTAGGTAAACATATCTTTATATGATTATGGATAGTAAAAATATCTGAATCTAAACATTACTGTAAATGATATTGTATCTGATTTGTAGATTAGCATGGTTAAATCGGAGTATTAGGGTTACCTTACGATAATGAGTAGCGGGTGATTCCGATTGATATCAAAAGACAACTTCAGAGTACACTGAAAGGACAGAATTCATGGGATACCTGGGTAACGCGACGCTATCACCCCTCTCTCTAGTGGACGAATCCACTGCTTGGCAGGTATATACCGTAGGTACACTGCATTCACGTAGACGGAAATTCGATGTTAGTATGGATAAACTTCGTGAGTTAACCGAATTTGAAAGAAAGATGATAGTGGATGCCCGACGCATGGGTTACTCTATCGCGGAGGTGGTACAGAAATTGCACTCTATCCCCGTTCGACAGTATCAAGAGTGTATCGAGAATATGCCATTTCCGAATAACATCTCATCGTGGAAAGCGCTGTGGGCGGAGAAAGGTGGTGGATGCACGTGGCCATCGACGTCTGTCTCGAATTGTTTCAGCCAACCGGAGGGGGAAAAAAATTCAAATTATTATATTAGGGCCACCCGTAATCTCTTATATACACCCATATATTAGCATTAGCATTAGCATTAGTAGAGGCATTTGATGCAAGAAAGCAAGCTTATGCAGCATCAGCCAAAAAAAAAAAAAAAAAAAAAAAAAAAAGTAACATAAATAAATCAAAATAACCACTTCCACTTCACCCCTCTGTTCGTTCGAAATACCTGTCCAGCTGAGCCTTAAACTTATTTAGGCTATCAACTTCCACGACAAGGGATGGAAGTCTGTTCCACCCACCAACCACCCGCTGGCTAAAGGCAAATTTCCGCACATCTATCCTACATCTGTCTTTCCTCAATTTGAATTTATGCCCTCTCAGGTGATTTTTCTGAGCTAGAGGAAGAATCCCATCAGCATTGAGCATGCTCAAACCATTCAAGGCTTTGTACACCTCTATCAGATCACCCCGCTGGTGCCTAGTTTCCAGACACTGTAATTTGCAAAACTTAAGCCTTTCTTCGTAAGAGAACCCCTTTGTCCCATTCACCAATCTAGTTGCCCTTCTCTGTACTCGTTCCAGCAGCTCTACATCCTTCCTGAAATGAGGCCTCCAGGCCTGTATACAGTACTCTAGGTGTGGCCTGACCATTGCCTTATACAAGGGAATAATCACCTCCTTATCCCTGCTAGAAAAATTCCTATATATCATTGACAATACACCATGAGCTACTCTTGCAGCTCGTCTGCACTGCTCAGAGAACTTCATATCTGCCTGCACCACCACCCCCAGGTCCCTTTCATTCTCTACCACTGTCAGTGTAGTACCACAGAGTTGATACGTTGCTCTGGGGTTGCTGTTTCCCATATGTAGTACTTTACATTTGTCAATGTTAAACTTCATTTGCCACCTCGAAGCCCATCTGCTCAACCTTTCCAAATCCTGTTGCAGCAGCATAGTGTCAGTAGTGTCCTTGACAACCCTGCCAACCTTCGTATCGTCTGCAAACTTGGACATTAAGCCTGATATACCATCATCAATATCATTTATAAATACAGAAAACAATAAAGGCCCCAATACTGAACCCTGAGGGACTCCACTAATAACATTAGTCCACGATGAGCAGTGTCCATTGATTACCACTCCCTGTCTTCTCCCCCTCAACCACCCCTTTATCCATAGCAGCAACTTGCCTCCAATGCCACACTGCTCCAATTTGTGCAGCAGTCTTCCATGTGCAACAGTATCAAAAGCCTTTCTAAGATCCAAGTATATAATATCAAAGTTATTCCCTGCATCCAGTTCTTTTGTGACTGCATCATAGTATCCAATCAAATTGGTCAGGCAAGACTTCCCCTTAACAAAACCATGCTGTGTCCTAGCTATAACTGAAGTCTTGTCTAGATGATCCTGCAGTGCTTCTTTCACCAGTGCCTCCATTAATTTTCCGGGAACAGAAGTTAAACTCACAGGTCTATAATTACTTGTGTCAGCCTTTGATCCCCCTTTGTGAATTGGGGTCACATTTGCACATCTCCAGTCAATGGGTACCTCCCCTGAGTCCAAGGAAGCTCTCATAATTATGGCTAAGGGTTTGCTTACCTCCTTTGCTGCCTCCTTTAATATAACTGGATAGATCCCATCCACCCCAGGTGCCTTTCTTGTGTTTATCTTCAACAATTTCTCCTCCACTTTGCTCTCAGTTATTACAAGATTCTCTAGCTTACTGCTAGAGTTGAATACACCTCTGGCATTCCCCTCGCTGAATAACTCCTCATGTGTGAATGTCGATGCAAAATATTCATTTAGTTTGTTAGCTACCCGAGCAGGGTCATCAACAGTTGACCCATCGATCTCAAGTGGACCAATCTGATTCATCCCCTTCCTTCTAGAGTTTACATAAGTAAAGAACTCTTTGCTGTTTTTCTTCGCATCCCTTGCCAAGGATCTCTCGTAATCTGCCTTCGCCTGCCTAACCTCCTTTGTAACTTGGTTACAGATCAACTTGTATCTATCATAGGCGTCCGTGTCACGTGTTAATTTGTATGTATCCCATGCATTTTTCTTCTCTGCCATATGCCTCATTAGTTCATCTGACAACCATTTAGGCCTAAACCTTGAACAATATTTCTTAGTTGGTATGTAAAGCCTAGTAGCTTCCACGATAAGTGCTTTGAATGCTTCCCATTTTGAATTTGCTGTTGGCAATATCATCAGTTGATCCCACTGTATAGAATTTAAATACTGTCTCAGTCCATTGTAGTCGCCTTTACGAAAGCAATACCCCTTCCCTTTACCCCTAATGGTAGTTACCTCTTTGAGTAACTCCCACTTCAGCACACTGTGATCACTGCCACCAAGTGGTTCATTTATCTGCAGATTCTTAATGCATGAAGAATCACTGCTGATAATCAAATCAAGAGTATTACTCCCTCTAGTTGCCTCCCGAACATGCTGATGTAGAAAACAATCATCCAATAAATCCACAAAAGCCTTGCTACTGTGTGAGTGACCAGCCCCCAAATTCCAGTCAATATCTGGGAAATTAAAATCCCCCATTATAAGACTCTCTGATTTACTGGCCCACTCTATTTCTCCGAACAGTTTCTTATTATACTCATCAGAGTCATTAGGCCTATAGCACACTCCTACTCTCAATTTTGATCTCCCAATGCTTATGTCACACCAAACTGACTCGACACTGCACTGTCCAGCGATGTCGACTGGCTTCACTTCCTTGGATTTTATGTGTTTTTTAACTAATAGCATAACCCCTCCTCCCTTCCTATCCTGTCTATCCTTTCTGTAGACATTGTACTCCCCAAATTCCAGTTCTGCATTTCTTATATCTGTGTGACACCACGTCTCTGAAATCACCACAATATCTGCCTTTGATGTTTTGAGCAATACCTCAAATTCATCAAATTTATTTACTAAACTCCTGGCATTGGTGTACACACAAGTATACATGCACCTGTTCTTTTTCTTAGCTACCCTAACACAACCCATGTGTTTACTTGTACCCCAATGATTCCCAGCAGTCTCTGAAATATCCTGCATCTTATTTTCCAGGCTGCGGCTCATTCCAATAGAAGCAGTGCAAGAATCACTTTCACCTCTGCCAGTGGCTACTGTTAATCTATTAGTCCTTGTATCCCCCCAATCTAGCAGTTTTCCGACCCACCTAACATTGCCTCGATAGCATCAGCAAACATTCTTGCACCCTTTCTATTTAAGTGTATCCCATCCCTGTAGAAGCAGTCTCTCCTGTTAACAAGTACAGACCAGGCTGAAAAAAATTCTACCCCTTGAGCCCTGCACAATCTTTCCAGGGCCGAATTGATTGACAGGGCTCTCATCATATACTCCCTCCTATCGTGTCTGGGCAGAATTGCAGACACTTTCAATTTCAACCCTAATTCACGGCTTTTTTTCATCAGTGACCTGTACTTGTCAAGTAATTCCGCCGGTCTCCTACTCTTAATGTCATTAGTGCCAACGTGTACAACTATATCACCTTTTGTGCCCTTAAAAGATGATATCCGCTCTACAACGTCATCAACTTTTGCCCCTGGCAGACATACCCTGGTCCTATTCCACCTATCCTTTTTACAAAGCATGTTTCCCGTTTCCCTGACAATAGAGTCACCAACAACTACTAGTTCCTTTGGGACCAGCGCATTCTGCCTTGGGGGTTGCCGCTGTGTTCCGCGATGACCAAGTGCAAGCTCTGGCATTGGTGTGGGCAGCTGAGAGCTTGATGGGCCCCTCACTTGTAATCCTTCGAGGGCATCCACCCTATCCTTCAAGCTCTCATATAGGCCCATATATGTATTATGACTGTAAATTGCGTGTGTTCTCTGATCGATTTGCCTGTTTTTTTGGACGAAAAAACCTTGCTATCTACGCCTGAGACCCACTAACTCAGCCACGGAGTGAAAAAAGCCCATTAAAATTCCTCTGGTCATCGACGAGATTCGAATCCGGGCCTTTTCCACCCGTTGTGGGGAGGACGGTGATGATACCACTGTGCTACCGCGTAGACAGTCGCACAAATCACCGCCGACTTCAACGAAGGAGGTGCCAGAAACGTCTCCACCAAGAGAATCAGGCGATCATTAACCGCAATAGGTTATCGGAGCCGTCGACCCACCAGAGTCCCATTGCTGACACCACGACACAGGACTCTACGCCTCAACTGGGCGAAAGAACACCGGCACTGGACCTTGAATGATTTGAGACGGGTCTCCTGGTCCGATTAGTCCCGTTTCCAGTTATTTCGAGCGGACGGGAGAGTGTATATCTGGCGGAAACCCACGAAGCCATGCACCCGTCATGTGAACAAGGAACTCTGGTCTGGGGCGTGTTCCTGGTATCCTGGTCTGGGGCGTGTTCAACTAGCACACGTTGGAACCTCTGGTACGTTTAGACGCATCTCTGAACGGTCCAGGTTACGTGTACATCCTTGCAGGCCATCTGCATCCCTTCATGGTCATCGTGCAACCACAAGGTGATGTACTCTTCCAGCAGGACAGTGCGCCTCCCTACATAGCCGTGGTGACTAGAACATGGTTCGAAGAGCATTCCGCAGATTTTCCCACCATGGAACGGCCTCCCCTTTCACGGACATGAACCCTGGAGCATCTTTGGGATGCTGTGAAAAGATCCTTTCGAGCTTTGGATCCTCCACCCAGAAATGCGACGGAATTATGGACAGCAGTGCAGCAAGCATGGATGGAAATAACTGTGGAACGCTTTCGTGAACTAGTGGACTCAATGCCTCGCCGTGTGATTGCCTTTATCTGGGAGTAAGGCTGGCCTACCCGTTACTAGGTAGGTATCGGATGATTTCTGTCTACTCAGTGTAGATGTAAGTGTTACCTTACAAAAAATGTTTTTTTTTTTTTTTTTTTTTTTGTCAGTGTTTTGACGGTTTTGTTATTTAAATCAAATGGTATTGTCTAGATAGATACTGTTTTAACTAACAAGCATAACATGTTCCAGGATATCGTGTTGCTTGTGGGAATTGACATTGTTGATTCCCATGTGAATTATATTTCCTTGCACAAACTGTCGCTAGCTGATGATGATATAATTTTTGTGCTCAGTTGTAGGAAATCGACGATATTTATTTACTAATGGACGAGATTGAGTCTGAGACAGGGAGTGCTTGCCTGGAAAGTAACAAATCTTGGGGCTCAGCAGTTACTCAAGCTTCCAGTACTATGCCAAGGAAAGATTACCAAAGGATGAAGCATCAAATGGAGACTATCCTGTTTCCAAGTGAGGTAACGTTAGTGGGTGATTAGGAAAATCGAGAGAGATGAAATAGAACTAGGGTATATCAACCAGGTACTAAAATTGATAGTGTTAACCAGTTGTTAGTTCTTAAAGGAACTAAAGGGCTTATGATTATACTTGTGCAAGAAATGTAAGATCAAATGCCATGAGGTAGGTCAAAATGTTATTATAACTACAATTGTGCCCACACATGTTAGGAGGGGAGTATATAATGAAAATCTTGTAAATTTCGAGGCTTGAAGGATTCTACTATAATATATTATAGTATTTGCTAATACTATAATTCAGGAACCGATAGCGAGGACTGTCATAATGTCATGAATTGGATAGTATCAAGGAAATTTTCGTGGTCTAAGGGAAAGGTCAAAACTTTAAGCCTGGGGGGGGGGGGGGTTACAGTGAACTCAAGTATTTCTTGAGCTCCAGTTAACAGAGCTCAAGTATTTCTTGAGCTCTGTTAACTGGAGTTATTTACGTGTGCTGTTTGATACTACTTCATTATGGGAAATGTTTAAAGGATTTATCCTGTAGGCCATAGACACAGAATAAGCCAGAATAATGGAAATGGTGGCCGAGTGAACAGGTATTTTGCATCGAAGCCACATTAGTGCCAAGGGGAATACTAAAGCCGAGTTCAACCTTTGTAAAATAAGTGACATAGTGATATCACAGGAGCATCTATCTAAAAAGCTACTGAGGCTGCGAGAAAAAGGTGGCAGGTGAATGCATTCATTTATTAGCATTGTTAATGAGATTATCATGAAATGCAGGATGATTATTCCCTTGGACTGGAGAAGTGCCAATGTCTCCCCAGTAAAGGAGGGGACAAAGAAGTGATGACCATTTATAGATCAGTGAGGTTGACTTCTGCTGGTAAGATTCTAGTTTCTAGAATCTGTGTTTGAAGGACAATACACGACCATCTTGAAATGGAATTCTAAATTATTATTATTATCTCTCTATACATTCAAAAATTTTCCACCTGGTGATATTTATTCGATCCAATGGGAGAAGAGGGATGCGGGTGACGTGGTACAAGTGGGCTGGGAAATTATGTAATTATTATTAATAATTATAAAATGTAAATCACCTATGTAATTATTAATAATAATTACATAGGTGATTTCCTGATTAGATTTCGATCAGTGCGTTATAATGTTAGTACATTGAGTGTACTTACGAGAGGGGTGTAGAAGGTTTGACTTACTCCTTCATACCTGTACATTTTACATGAGACAAAACGGGAAATAAATGGCGTCGACCTAAAAATGTGTGTAAAGTGGTCGTTCGGTTGAATAGGTTTTATTTGAAATTATTGTTACGCGAAGCGAAACGTCTAAGGTGTTTCGAAGACGTGAGAACTGTGAACGGAGTAGTGTACGAGACTTTTCAAGAAGCCGCTCGAGCGGCAGATCTAAGCAAATCGGTCGATTATATGAAGAAAACTCTTTCCGAAGCGGCTTCAGTAATGATGCCGAGCAGGTTAAGACATTTTTTGTATATTTGATATTTGTTTGGGGTTGGTGAGCGAAGCCCCCTAGTTATTATTATTATTATTATCAGTTTATTTATTTAACACCCTATACAGACAATATCTAGGAGGATGGCTCATACAGACATCCAAAAACAAATTAGATGGCTACAAAGAAAAATCAGAAAATACATAAGAATAAATACATAAAATAAATAAATACATAAAGCGGAAAAGTCACAAAGCAACAGTCATAATACTATGTATGGATCTCCTAGAATTTCCACAGAACGGAATTCCTCAGTCCGTACAGAGCTTTTGAAGACACAAAAATCGTTCATTACAGATGATCAAGAGTTCATAGGCACAAATTCAAAAGAAATGAAAAATCTCCTCTTCATTAACTTTGTAGTAAATAGTGTACAAGTCCCCTGCAATGAGCTTCCTGTAGGATTTGTCATTGAAGTACCTGTTCGGGTAAATTTTGAAGTCTTTAAAGAGACTGAGAGTGTTCGAAACAGCTGCCTTAATCCCTCCGTGTGATGGAGAGCGCTTCGGAGAGACTATGAGGGTAGTGGAGCCGAGCCCCTGAGCGTGGCCTGACCACAAGGTTATCAATCTGAGGGGCATCTAAACTCCCAGTCAGAAGTTGTGCAAGAGTACAGATGTTACGCATGGTTGACCCTTTGAATCCACGGAGCAATATTCAAGTTTGCATATAGAATGGCTTTTGAAATTATAAAGGGGTGCT
The DNA here is from genome assembly GCF_048544385.1 of Mastigoproctus giganteus. Lineage (NCBI taxonomy): Eukaryota > Metazoa > Arthropoda > Arachnida > Uropygi > Thelyphonidae > Mastigoproctus > Mastigoproctus giganteus. The sequence continues at coordinate 198,580,354 of NC_143575.1, forward strand.
CGGAAATCCTGTTCAACCACCGGAGCACCCAGTATTCCAGGCTGAAAAACTTTCTAATCTAGGTATTTGGGGCAGAGGACAAAATAATTGAGGCATAGAGGAAAACCAAAACAATACGTCTTTGGATGTATTGGGTCACAAGTTGCTGGTTTCGAATCTCAGTTATCTCTTGTCTTACAGCCCAGATGGCAGCGAGAGTTTTTTTGTTCTGGTGTTCTGAAAGTGCCTTTTAAAGGTAAGGTCCTCATCCTAAGTCACTCCAAGTTCAGTGAAGATGCAAACTTTCTTAACCTGTGCTCCATTAATAGATAACTCGATTCTATTCTTTATCTTCTTATTAGTTATTGTCAGTTGCGTTGACTTGTCATAGTTACGCCATAGACCAATCTTACCTAAATATAAATGGAGTTCATGAAGCTTAGAGTTGGCGTGGGAATTGACTTCGGACACAAAGGCTCGTTCCTTAGAGACAACAAAACACTTCATATCATCTGCAGAAATAAAACTATGATTCTGCTCTATAAAAGGTTCCAAGGCGGCAGCGAAAAGCAGAGCTGATAAAACACCTCTCTGAGGGATTCCCGAAGTGAGGCTGTATTCTTCGCGAAATTCTTGATGTTGTACGATTAGGAGCCGTGGCTTCAAAATGGTCTTGATGATCTGTAATAGTTTGCATTCAATGCGGAAGTAAACTGCCAAAATATTTTCAAGGGCAAATAAGGAAATATCAAAAGCTGCCTTTATATCAAGAAATACGATATCAATTTGGGCCTTTTCATTTAAAGCTGGTTGTACTCTGAAGAAGGTCTCCAACAAATTGGTAGTAGTGGATCGCCTCTGTACTACGGTGTGGAAGTGGAGAGGCCTGTGTGCAAAACACTGTTGGTAAAGCAGGGAGGATGGATTTTTCAAAGAGTTTTAATAAAACAACTGATCGATATGGGCCAAAAGTCTGAAGGGTCTCTAGGGTTCTTCTTTTTGGCACCGACCTCAAAACATAGTGATTCCATCTCCCTGGGAGGAACTCCATCTTTCAGGATGTTTTGTGATATGTGCAACAACACATCAACAATATAGGCGCTATATATTTTTAATTTAAAAACAGGGCACCTGTCGGGGCTGATTGTCGATTTGTTAGGCAAGGCATTAATAGCATTAATGAGGTCTTCTCTAGAAAGATGGAATCCTTCACAGTTTTGTGACGGATATTTTGACTTACTAATCTGGTAAATTACTATGATAAGGTTATAATGATATTCGATGCGAGAAACAACTTTGCCATTCTATATCTGGATTTTAAAGAGGCTTTAATAAAGTTCCTCATGAGAGATTATTGAATAAATTAGAGTAGGATTCTTACAAAGCATCAACATTCTTATAAGTTAAGATCAATCACTTGGGACATGAAATAAAGGATAGTTATAAATGGGTATTCTTCAGAGTGGACTAGAGTAGCAAATGAGGTCCTTCACGGATTACTGTTCGGACTTATATACTTTCTTCCTAAATGATATTGACTAGGGAATACAGTATAAGCTGTCAAAGTTTAATGATGCTTTAAGGTTAAGAGAGTAGTTGGCGACCAGAACTAGGCTATGCTGCTTCATTCAAAAGGATTTGAACCGACTGCAAGTATGGTCTGAAAAATGACAGTTGGAGTGAATTCTACGAAATGCAAAGTATTGCGCTTGGAAAACTGGAGTAATTTATAGTCTGGGAGTAGAGGAATTAAAGGATGTCCAGGATAAGGAACAGTTGGGGACTGCGATACAGAAAGACATGAAGTTCATGCGGTTGTAAGTATGGTACATGGGGTTGTACCTCTCTATGATTTATCAGAATTTTGGAAGTAGACAAGCCATTGTCGTCTATAAGACGATTGTGCAGTAACACTTGGAATATTGTTTCCACCTCTGGGGACTGCATCTAAAGACAGATATAAAAATTCTGGAGAAGTTCAAGGAAGGGTAACTAGATTGGTGAAGAGTGCTATGCATTATCTCTATAATGAACTTTAGATGTGGTCTACGGAACTTATCAAGATGAATAAGGTGGAATATCCTTACTGGTGATGATGATTCTCGAGGAAATTTCATGGATTAGACCAGGCCTCGTGAATTTACCTTTTAGGCAGCGTGCTGTGGAACTTTAGAATAAGTTTCTTACAAAGGTAGCCGAGGTAGGGAGTTTAGCGAAAATCAAGGAATAACTGGATAGGCATTTTTTGTCGAGAATAATATGAGAGGGTTTTTTTTTTTTTTTCTTTTTAATGGCAGATGCAAAATAAGTTCGCTTCCTTGCATCATTATGCCATTTTTATACTAATACTATATTTTCGAAAAAGTCCTTTCTTTTTCTGATATTGCTTCTTCTGGAAACTGTTCATCTCCATTGTTCTTTAGGCTGCTCCAAATATCGTTAAAGTAGACCGTACAGCTCCGCTAAGAACGCTCTCTCATCACACGAGAAGCTTTATAAGGGACGGAAGTGGTTGGGCATTTGGTCTTATAATGCAAAGTAATTCGCTTTCTGCGTGGATGTGAGTCATTTCGAGAGGAGACAAGAAAAAGTATTTCTTTAATGTATCGTTGAACACATGGATGAGAAGTGCGGGAGGAATTTAAAATTTACGTAAGCACGCTACACTGATTCCGCGTATGTAAGAATGTAATTGGATAAAATTCGAGTCAATTCTCCTTAATTCTTCATTGACTTTTCGTAATTCTTTATTCACTTCTTGGTTCTTTGGCAGGAGACTGAGAGAAAAAAAAAAAGATGGAGTTTGAGTCGAGTCTCTGATATATTTGCATGTATACACCACCCCTCTGTCTCATTTCTACTGTGGTGCAGTTGATTATGCGCGAAATAATCTTAATAAAATGACACTACGTACTACAGTCCAGAACTCTTCGCTCTTTTTCAGTCAGGCTGCCAGAATCATTCTGTCGCGTTTGTAAGTTGCAATCGAAATAATAAAATCTCTAGGAAACGCCATTTATTTAAAAAAAAATATAACAGGCTTGCTTGTTGTGTTCTTTGTGTCCAGATGTCGAAACTTATTTCGCAATTTATTCCGCCACGTTCAGCAAACATTCAGAAAAATCAATATCGCTTCGATTGATAAGACGTGCCTTCTGCATAAGCATTACCGATTCTGCTTGCAACACAAGTCAACAATGTATGAAAGTAGATTATGTGTGCGTGTGTGTGAGCGCGCGCGCGCACGCCAATACTAGGGTGTGCCTTGGATATATATGCATGCGGAAAAATGGTTTGAATATTGTTATTGAAATACTCTCGCTCTCTGAACCTGGATAAAGCGCACATCTGAACGAATGCAGAATTCGCCTGTATTTTTGACAAATCATACCAACACCTCTTGTTTGAAGGGAACATTCGTGTAAGGAAATTGAAAATTCAAGTTTTATGCATCCTTGACTGGAAAATATAATGCCTGTGTGCCTATTAAAATAAAACATTTCACGATAAACGTGATCTCTTTCGAATTGAAAGTGTATAATCGATCCACACTATTGCTTCTCCGTTGTGCGAGCTAACGATGACTGCTCTTCAGTGTTTCATGTAATTCTTGAACAAGATTTGTCTTATTTATGCATTCTACCGTAAATCGTTATTGTTTAACCCATATCGTCTGAGAAGAAAGGGTCGGGTTCATTTATAAGGCAAGCACAAAGTGCATTTCTTTCTCTTTTACAATGTTATCATAATTGTATATATAGCTATTCTGGGAAAAACTCCGATTAACCTTGCCTTGTTTAACCGTTACAGCTCCATGAATATTTCAGCGTTCATTCTCTCAATTTCTCTTCAGACTTCTATCCCCCATATCTCTCTCTCTATATATATATATACGCACACGCTGCCGCTTAAAAGTTGGGAACCATAGCGTATGACAACAGATTTCGTTAATTTTTGAGACAATATAAGGTTTAATATAGAAAAACAACACACTACAAAGTATTTTAAGATTTATTAAGCATTGAAAAATTATAGCAGAAAAAAATACTGGAATGATTAATATTAACAACTATACTGATTTTTCATCAAAATATCCTCCACGAGATTTTATCACTGCCTTTTATCACAGAGGTGGCATTCTGGCAATTAATTTTATGTAGTGTCTTGACTAACATTATTCCAAGTGATCTGCAAAGTTCCTCGTTAATATTTTGAAGGTGGGCAGACTCCATGAACTTGATAGTCCAGATAATCCCATTAGAGATTTATTGGGTTTAAGACAGGCGACCTAGATTATTGTGATTTAGACCAGTTCGTATCTTATGCAAATTACGATAAACAATTAAAGGAGAGTTATTTGAGTCAGTGATGCAGTACCCCTTTTGTTGATGTAGATCAACTTTGTACAAAATAATCGTTTAAGTGTTTAAAATTGTAATAACTTTTTAAAATTGTTATACACTCACAAAATTCAAATTTTTGTGAGTGCATAATTTTAAAAAGTTATATTATTACATTTTAATTCTTGTCAATGTAATGTATTTGATTATTGTTAAAAGATTGCACATTGTAACTTGGTCATCCTGCCTGTAATGGGCTTTTGCTAAATGAATAAATAAATAAATTAATTAAACATTACATCATATTACGATATAAGAAAATATGGAGAACTATAAAAAATATATATACTTGTGTAAAGATATGCGCATTAGAGAGAAGATTATTGTTGTTATTATTAGTTTATTAGTCCTATAGGATTAATCCCTGGACAGCCGTAGGCTAGGAGGTGATAACTACATACTTAGGTGCGAGTTACCACATGTACAAGAGGTTACACTGCAGTACAGTTAAGCTCCACCAGCTAAAATATTTACACGAGTCTTATTTATAAAATCTTATCTACAACGACAACTTATATTCTTAGTATCTTTAAATTTACTATTGAGAGACATTCACTTTAACTGGACGCCTTGGGTGGAGTGCTATCAGGATCAGCCTAATGACTAGAATACAAAACGTTCGACATTATATGGACTTCATTAGACTAGAAAGAGACCTGCTCTCTGTTATTTGTCGAGTTTAGGCTTGGGGATAGTTCGAAGTATCCTACAGACACACAAAGTCTGTTGTACTTGTATGCATAGAGACACAGAACAGTGATCATCAATTTGGAAGTATTCGTCACTGTTGGGTGAGGAGGAAAAGAGTCCCCAAAACATGTTTTTTGTATGCGGCATCTTTGCAAAGCCTTTCTGCGTCAACTTTAAGTGTATTAAATATTTTGATTGTGTTTTCTGGGAAGCATCGCCGAAGACTGTCAAGCAAGTTGAGTGAAGAGTGCAGAGGTAGCTTCGGACCTGTAGAGAGCCTCGCGTTGGGCCGTGGGCGTGAAATTATGTTGTCGATATTTGGTGCATCTGGCTTCCTGATGAGAAATTGATCAGGCGTCAACAAGTTCCTTTTAGTAACTAGTAGTCTCCAAGTCTTGATGATGAGGTTCGAATACATCTGGCTCGTGAAATGGTGAAGGGTTCTCAGTGAATCTATTCAGCCATCTAAGAAATCAGTATTTCAAGCCCGAAAACGGCGTTAAGGTGATTACCAGGAGAAGATTGTTGCTGTTTGGTTTTTAGGAGCATTAGCAACTAAGGCCATATTGCTCCCGGATATACGGTGGTCATTCCCCGACCTTTCCGCATCCTCCGTATTTGGTGGTGACGGGCTCGAACCCCGGTCTAATCAAGAAGCGTGTGCTACGCACTGCTGCTTCTTCCCACCTGGCTACGGAGGCGGCACCAGGAGAAGAGGACTAAATCTGCGAAGCGTGTAGGGGTATGGGGTTGATGAATTTAGTTGTGAGTGCCTGGTTTCGGATTCCTACTAATTCATGTCTGGTGGCCCATAGACAAATAAGTTTTGGTTTTCGTGTGGATGAAGTGGGATACAAAAGTGCCGACCCGGGCTAGCCGGGTGGGTAAAGTGCCTGTCTCGCAACCCAAAGGTCGCGGGTTCGAATCCTGCCTCGGGCTTGGAGCAGAGTAGAAAATGCAAAAATGGGTGGTGCAATATGGCCACAGAAGCCGATGCGCCAACAACTAACAAAAAAAAAAAAAAAAAAAAAAAAGATACAAAAGTACCACACTTTTTGGTAAGCCGAGAATGTCAATTTCAGAAATTAGTGTTCAGCATAAGAAGTAGGCTGGTTAATAATACTGCAAGGATATGGTCTTGCGTGGAGCCTTGCTCGTCCCTCACCTGCCAGTCACTTCTCCCCCTAGACTTTAATCGCTTCCCCAGGAAGAAGTCGGAGCTGCTTCTTCCACCCTTGTTATTCACAACGACTGGAAAGTGTATTTCCAGTCGTTGGAAAGACTCAAATAGACAACGTTTTAGTTATTTACTCAGTTTTAGGCCAAGCCGGGGTACTACAAACTTTTTTTCAGTTACCATAAAGCTCTCTATTTTAGATACTACACTAACGACCATTGGTGACTACGGACCCTTCATCCTGAGGCCCGGCACTCAGCAGTTCACCGATTTTTTTTAAACAATTCTCAACTGATAAGGAGTACGAGACCATGGTTTTGTCGTATCTTGAGCACTGCATACTTGTGTGGAGGACTCATTTTAGGAAGGATGTAGATTTGCTGAAAAGGTTGCAGAGAGAGGAAACGTGAAAGGAACAAAAGGGTGCTCTTACCAAAATAGGCTTCGGTTCTGCAAATTGCAACGTCTGGAGACTAGGCACCTGTGAGGCAATCTGATTGAGGTGTTTAAAGCCTTGACTGGATTGAATAAGCTCAATGTATTCGTCTTCTTGCTGAGACTGCACACATGGGGGGGGGGGCATAAATTCAGATTGAAGGGTGGTTGCAGGATTGATGTGCGGAAGTTTGCCTCCAATCAGTGGGAGGTTGATTGTTGGAACAAACTTCCATATGTTGTTGTGGAAGTGGGTAGTTTGAGTACATTCTTTGAAGAAGATAGACGGGTAAGGTTTTTTTTTTTTTTTTCTCTCTCTCTCTCTCTTTGACTGATGTTGTGTAAACTTGCTTTCTTGCATCATTTGCCACTACCAATAATAATACTAACTGAATTCCGCTATTTAAATTTTGAACTCAAAGTTTTCTAGTGATTAACTCAATTAAAATAAAATAACTGCGAATACTCAAAAGTCATTTTTTTCCAGTTTTATTCTGAGAAAGGTTAAAGATTGTTTTTTCATCGCTTGCGAGTTCAGATATGTACTTAAAGAATCAAATTAAAGTCAAAACTTAAATACTTTAACTGGATGACCATATGAAGCATCAGCTACTATAGTACTGGTCACGAGTTGCCGGCGCCTCCATAGCCAGGTGGGAAGGAGCAGCAGTGCGCAGCACACGCTTCTTGATTAGACCGGGGTTCGAGCCCGTCACCACCAAATACGGAGGATGCGGAAAGGTCAGGCAATGATCACCGCATATCCCGGAGCAATATGGCCTTAGATGCTAATGCTCCTAAAAACTAAATAACAACAACACGAGTTGCCAAAACCTTATTGAACCATCAGAAATGCCATTGCCCTTTCTCTAGAGCCTATTATACCGCAACAGTCCAACTAATTATACATATACATTGCTAATATTTTTTGTCTTCATGTTTAAGAACTTTTAACTTTTTCTTGTATTTGTTAACACTAAACTGAATTTTCGGAGTCAAAATGTGTATCTGAAGGTTTGGAATAATCATATTTTAACTCGCCTGAATTTATCGACAACCCACTGGGGAAGTATGACATCAGTAACCTCGTTCGGTTGTCGAGGTTGTCAGGAGCAGGGGTGGTTAAGACTCCCAATGTTCGATTATGTATTTATTACTCTCAGTATCACCGAACACGTCTGTTGCTGTGAAATATGAAGGATGGTGCAAAGGGAAACACTTGACAGCCCCGCAGTCGACGTGGATTTGGAAGCCTTGCAGGAAGTGGATTTATGCGTGATTGAGTAGAGATTCCTTAATCCACTTCGGGTAGTGGAAATGCTCGTGCGAAAGAAAGAGGGATAGCCAGATGAATTTATTTTTTATGCTGCCCTGTGCAGCGTACGTTAGTAAATTTGTTATAATGACAGGTAAACTGGGCCTGCTGTACGGGATACTGTAATACTGGATGTTGTCGTCTCCCGACAGGTGAAGTGCGGAGATTTCTCTTCCGCCTCCCATCTCCTTATTACCGAAACTTCGATCGCTCTGCTTGCGGCATGAATTGTAGGACAAAGCAGCGATATGCATGATGAGACTCTGTAATACTGTCACTGTTAAGGTATGTCTGTGGTTTTACGTGAGTCACCGAAATAAAAACGGAAAAAATCCCTTCTCGTTGAAGAAGGCAACTCTAAGAGAAAGACAGTCGTTTTAAAAATCAAATGAAAGTTTAATCTCTTTCCCTGCGGCTTTCTATCCTGAATTCAAGGATGAGAAAGTTCCCCAATATATCAACAGAATTTTTATTTAAATCTATTGAAAGTTCATTTATTACGAATAACTATTATTACTGTTATTATTATTTACTTAGTAAACTTAACATTTCATTAGCTGCCCCTGACATGGAGGAAGATGTTGAAGTAACGTTGAAGCATAACATCCTAGTTTCGCTTCAAAAGTAATGAGTGTAAATATTTTCAGTAAAAACTGACTTTTGCAATTGAAAGATTCTTGAAGTTCCAATCAGATTATTTTTCTTTCTACGGTTTTGAACGTCAGTAAGTATGCCCGATGTCTATCACCCCTCCTCATTACGCACTCGCTGGTGGCTCTCAGTGTATGATGTTACTGTGCCCTCATATCGAGTGGACATGGCGTGGATTCGATTCTCGTTGCCTGCTGAAGTTGAGGATTACTTCAACTCCAGCAGACAACGAGAATCGAATCCACTCCATTCCCCCCCCCCCATCTAAGTCTACTGGGTTCCTGGTCTGCCTCCACGGGGCGAAGGTGGGACAACGTTGGGCTCCAGCAGGGTCCCAGCGGCTAAATGACCAGATGAACAACGGTACGTGACATTGCACATGATATGTACAATACACACACACTTTTAAATCTCTGGCATTCCCAGCAAACTGATACACCCACAATGAAAGCAACGCGGAGATGGGGGAAACCCCTAGAGCCGCATGACATCAATATACCTTACACCCCCCATCTTTCCCGGAAACAGGTTTTTTATATATATATATATTTTTTTTTTTTTTTTTTTTTTTTTTTTTGTGTGTGTGTGTCTAGCTACAAGCAGACCAACCACAGAATACACAGAGCAAATACACTTTTGGGGTATTTATCCAATACAGTTCGACTTGTATGATCTGCCTGTTATCTCGTGTAAGTTCATCAGCCCTTTGCTTAATGGCATCAATCACTGCCTTTTAAAATTTGCTGAACTCATTTAACATTTCTTAATTTTGAACTCATTAACTCGCCTATTAACTTACTAACAAAGTCTCTCTGTACATTTTAGGGAATTTTTTCAGGGCTGCTTTAGGCTCTTTTCCTTCCAATTAACGATTCGGTCACAGATATCTACTGGAAACACGATTCCGGTATATCCATTTTCTATTGTTATAACACCCTGGTAGTAGAGGCAAAAAACTACGTCAGCTGTGACAGTGATAGTTCGCCTCCGATATAATTATTTCAAATCATTCAGTCAGAAAGTGTAAATGAAGTAACAGATGTTTTCTACCTGGAGCAACTTGTTTCTCCCATTACACTGGGAGGGGAAAAAAATCATTACTTTTGGAGTAACTCTCAGATTTTCCCTTCTCGTCCTTGAAATAGTTCCTAAACCATGCCCTTTCCTTGATATATGTTTTATAAGGGTTCTCTTGATCCAACTGCTCTCCTTGTAGGTGCTTAATTTCAAAATTTTTGAACAGAACGCAGTTTACTCTATCTAATTCTGTTCTTTAGTGTTTATGGGTAATTTTAAAAGTAGAATTTTGCAGTCAGAAATAAGATGCCTCCAAGTCGATGGCATCTCTAGTATAATGACGCCATTGACCTAGAGGCAACTTGTTTCTTGTTCCTAATAAAATTTTATTTTAGTACATTAAATTCGTAGGTCCGGAGACTAAATTTATTCGATTTATGTTGCGAAAACAGGTATTTATCAACTTTTTTCTTATTTCGCTGCAGAGCTTCGAAATTAAACTGCAGTTCTCGAGGACGCTACGAAAAATTCCCTTCCGATACCACTGTTCTATGTTATGTATAACTTGGTCTTGTTTCAAACAGGAGAAAAATTGTAAAAAAAAATTGTATTGGCAATGCTTGAACTCATATCCTTCGCTTCTAACTGGATTCCTTAAAGAATTATACTTGTGTTTATTGAATTTATTCTTACTGAGAAAGAAAGAAGAAAAAAAAAAAAAAAAAAAAAAGAACACTATAGAGAATCATTGGGTTCACAACCAGAGACTAATTTAAAAATCGTGTCGAAATGTTTCGTTTCGTTATCCTGCCGGGAAATGTTAAATTTCGCTGATAAGAACTCGTAGTCTGATGTCATTATTCCCCTCATGTTACTTATAGAAAGCACTCATACAAATGGAGATCAGCAAACGTCATTTCGGTTAATGGTTAATAGCTTCTCCTAGGTAATGTTACGGGGTTAAAGTTATCACGAAGCTGCACAAAGGCGCATTTATTTTGCACGAAAAAAAATCATCTCGGTAATAGAGGACGCTCTGTGTGTGTGGTCTAACCATTCCCATTTTGCCAATTGCCAATAGCTTTTAAGAAGAGTGGCCAAAAGTTTATAAATTAATTTATATGCACAAAATATTCTTCCAGTTTTCGAACGTGGTAAGGTAATTCCTCTTTTCAGAATAATCTTAGAGTTTTCTGAAAGGAGGGCTAGTAGAATGGCTGGCGTAAGAGAGTGGTCAAACGCGAGATTTCAGAAGTACTCTATACGCATTTGAGTTGACCGTCATTCGAGTCCACGTGATTGTTAAATACGGTAGTGTTCTTGAATTCTCTATTTTGTAAACTCCGCTGGTCGTAACGATGGTCGTAACGGAGTATAAACAGGATTTTTTTTTTTTTTTGCAATGCCATTCTGGATAGGATTACTCTGAGAACAAAACAAAACTCAAATTTCCAAAAATCAGGAGGAAGGACAGTGGTTAAATTTTTTGTTTCTTAGATCAGAAATCAACTGAGTGTAATAAGGGGAAAACACTAGAATAAGCGAACTTCAGAAATCCTTGGCCTATATTAGATTACACCCAAATGAAAATAATACCGCACAAATAGTGTTTACTAACAACAGAAAGCAAAATCATGTTAGTATATGTGAATGGCACCAAAATCCAAAACGTACAAGCGCAGTAGACCTTGGACTCAAATGAGACGAAGGACCAAACTTCCTTCCTGATTTCAAATATATACAGAGGAAAACATGGTCTCGTGACCATGTTTTCCCTCCGCTCGGGACCACAGATTACAAACTCCCATCTAATAAAACAGTATATTAAAGAATGCATTATTCCTAGCCCATTATATGCGTCACAAATTTGGTTCATCCCTGAATATGTAGTATTTTGGTCTTTCTAGGCCTGGAGTAAATACGGAGATGGCTTAATAGAATTCCTGATAGCCGAGTGGCCAGTGCAGTAGCATACGCGTTTCAAAAGACCGTGGATGTGATCTCCGTGACAGTATAGTCTTTTGCTACTTTCACTCGTTTGGAGAAGTCTGGGTTCGAATCCCTTCACAGATTGAAGGAATTTCTAAAGACCTTCAGTAGGGGCTGCAGTCATCCGATCTCAGGCAGAGGTTGTAGGGTTTCTCCTATGTCTTACGATTCCGAGTATTTATATTCTGGCTGTTTCAGCCAATGGCTGAAAAACCACCTAAAGTGCACCATGGTGCAATATGACTTAAGTTGCCGATGTGCCTAAAAACTAACAGCCGAAACTGAGTAAACTGACCGTGGTTCGAGTCCATGGTTCGTGATTGCTAAAAACGATTAATGATTGTCATAATTAGTTGTTAACTCCTCTTAGCCTTTTCAAGAGCTGTTCTAATAAATCAACCAGGGTCACGCTCTGAAGACAATTTATAATTACTAGAAATATTTTGACACTTACCCAACTTTTAACTGGAATACTGGATACTCCGAAAGTTGAAGATCGGGCAATAAGAGCCGTAGAGAAACAAAAACGCTTTGCAGGGAAGGAACCAAACTCAGAAGCACAATCTCCCAGTTAGATAGCCTGGAAAGATTCTTTCCGACAAATACTGTGATGATGTGTCACTACTTCAACATCCATCCTGAAAATCTCGACAGAAGAAAACCACACGGATAGTCCTTTAAATCACATATAATATTATGTTATCCATTAAATCCTGTATATATCGTACAATAAATTCATTGTGACCGCGTATATATTGAATTATTAAATGCGGCCGGAGGTTTCAGCTCCACAGCTCAAAATGGGCAATACATTTTTTGTAGCGACTTACGGCTTCAAACCTGCAACCTCCTTACTTGTGGCCTGCACACTAATCATTGGACCACGGCTGTATATCCTTTTGATCATGTTATCTTTGCTCATAATCAGTGTACTGCAATCTTAAATCGCAATTGCCAAAAACTATAGGCTGAATATTTGACCTTAAACATCCTTAGTCAAAGGCTATAACCAGGTGTCTCTAACGAGAAGTGAACTAATAATAATAAAATATAAAATTTTTCTACATTGTGTGGGAAAGGCCTGATTCCAGTTCTAGTCCCTGATCGAAGCTGAGTCTCACCCATCGAGACGGGGGTATGGGGTTAATAAAAAAAGTACATAATTTCTCCTGACACAACAAGAGGAATTTTTATAAGTTTTTATTTATTTATTTTTTTTGTTTGTTTGTTTCCATACTGCAGCAGAGTTTGTCTCAGGAGGTTGCAAGCTGCCAGTCCCTGCGGACTCCATTTTCCACCAGTATGGAAGAACCAATGTTATCTAATAATGTTAAACTAATTTTGGGGAGGGGTGGAATAAGATAAAAATTCCATAAGTAACGAACATTCCGTTACAACCTATAATTACAAGGTACAATCC